>NC_072007.2:10487296-10494796 GCF_028885655.2 Pongo abelii | reverse complement strand
CCGAGTAGCTGGGACGACAGGTGCCCGTCCCACCGTGGCCTACTCAGTATCGCGTTATCAGTAGAGACGGGGTGTCACCATGTTGGCCAGGCTGGTCTGGAGCTCCCGACCTCGGGAGGACAGACGTGAGCCACCGCGTTCAGCGTACAGTGCCATTTCTCAGAAATCACTCAGGGGAACACACACTTCTAGGTGATGTGTAGAGATTTTATCGATGTACTTACTTACTTATCTCTTTATGTATGTATTTACTTTTTGCGTGGGGAGGTGGGGGGGACGGAGTTTCGCTCTCGCCGCCCAGGCTAGAGTGCAACGGCATAGGGGACTCAAGGAGTCCACCTATGGGAGAGAGGACACGTCATTCTGAGCGTCAGGGCCGCAGCGAAAGGTGGCAAGGCCCACGCTTTGAAAGGCTGAAATCCCGGCGGCTCAGGCCTGTCGTCCCAGCACTTCGGGAGGCCCGGGAAGGCGGATCCTTTGAGGTCAGGGGTTCGATACCAGCGTGGCCAACACGGAGAAACCCCGCGTCTACAAAAAATAGAAATATCAGCCGGCCGTGGCGGTGCACGCCTGTAATCCCAGCTACCGAAGAAGAATCACTGGAAGCTGGGAAGAAGAGGTTTCAGTGAGCCGAGAGAGCGCCACTGCACCGCAGCCTCGGTGACCGAGCGAGAGAGACTCAGTCCGAAAAAAAGAAAAGAAGAAAAAAAAAAAAAGAACAGGCCCAAATGCTGCACTGTCAGTGAACGTTAGTGTTTCGGGTGTTTCGTTTTATCTCTGTCTCTCTCTCTCTCTCTGTCTCTCTCTCTCTCTCTCTCTCTCTCTCTCTCAATCTCTCAATCTCTCAATCTCTCTCTCTCTCTCCCTCTCTCCCTCTCTCTCTCCTCTCTCCTCTCTCCTCTCTCCTCCTCTCCTCCTCTCCTCCTCTCCCCTCTCCCCTCTAACTTTTATTTCTTGTTCGAAGACACATGTGCAAGAGTGTTATGTCATAGGTAAACTTAAACTTGTGACGGGGTGGGGGGGGGGTTCAGTGTTCAGTGTGCAGATGATTTCATCACCCGGATACTCAGCGCCGTGTCCGGTAGTTTTCGTGTTTTGTTTTTTTCCCGAAGCTGTCTCTCCTTCCACCCCTCCTCCCTGAAGTAGGCTCCCGCGTCTCCGGTCCCCCTCGTTCTGCCCACGCAAGAACTCTCATCTATGAGTTCCCAGTTGTAGATGAGAACAGGTGGTATTTAGCCGACGGTTGTTTTCATCTTTGGTGGTGGTGGTGGTGAAATAGGCATGACACTAAATGGACCCTTAGTACGCTCCCCTCCGTACCCACCCCGCACCCCCTCCCCGCCCACACCCCCTCATTCCCGCACGCCCTCCTCCAACGCAAGAAAGGAAGAAAGACAGAAATGAAAGTAAGAGGTGAGCCTGCAAGGTGGCGGAGGCTGGGGATCTCAAAGGGTGAGCAAGCGATGGGGGCCCGGGGATGTCTCGGCCGAGGTATCCAAAATAGGGGACCCACTTTCCAGCCCCAGCACACCCAGGAATCCTCAGCCGCAGCCAGCCTCTGGGTGGGGTTGCGCCTGTCAAAGCTTCTAAATGGAGAGAAGCCCAAGGCTATGGAAGGCATCAGCTCCAACTCCAGGAAGGGAATAGGGCTCTGTGCATATGAATGGGGCTTCAGAAGGCGGTGCTGCGGCTTCCAAAGCGATGCGCCTCGCCTCTCCTCGCCCAGAGCGAGACTCCGTCTGAAAAGAAATACACAAATCAATACTAAAAGAATTCATCCATCCATAAATAAGAAAGAAAGAAAGAAAGAAAGAAAGAAAGGAAGGAAGAAAGAAAGAAAGAAAGAAAGAAAGAAAGAAAGAAAGAAAGAAAGAAAGAAAGAAAGAAAGAAAGGAAAAGAAAGAAAGAAAGAAAGAATCAGTCCAGCGGTCGTGGTCGTGAATCACTCCCCGGAGTCCAGGCGCAGTGGCTCACGCCCGTCACGCCAGCACTCTGAGACGCCGGGTCAGGAGGGTGGCAACAAAACGAGGAGACCCCGTCCGTGGAAAAACATTGAAAAATGAAGGCCGGGCGCGGTGGCTCACGCCCGTCATCCCAGCACTTCGGGAGGCCGGGAAGGGCGGATCGATCACCCGAGGTCGGGAGTTCGAGTCCAGCCCGAGCCACACGGAGAAGCCCCGCCTCCACTAAAAATACCACATCAGCCAGACGTGGCGGCGCCCGCCCGCCATCCCAGCTACTCAGGAGGCCGACACGGGAGAATCGCTCGAACCCGGGAGGCAGAGGTTGCGGCGAGCCAAGATCGCGCCACCGCACCGCAGTCTAGGCAACCAGAGCGAAACTCTATCTCGGGGTGGGGGGAAAAAAAAAACGGTCCGGGGACAGTGGCGCGTGCCCGTGGTCCCGGGTACCGTACTCTGGAGGCTGAGGCGGAAGGATCGCTCGAGTGCAGGAACGTCCACGCTGCAGTGAGTGAGCTACGATGGCACCACTGCCGGGGTGACAGAGTGAGATGCCGTCTCTAAATCAAGCAGTCCGTCAGATCACTGGGAGGCGCTCCCCGTGTCTCACTCTCAAAGGGTGTCTCTTTAGGCCAAGCACGCACGGTGCCTCATGCCAGTCATCCCAGCACTTTGGGAGGCCGAGGCGGGAGGAAAGAAGGAAGGGAGGAAGGGAGTAAGGGAGGAAAGAAGAAAGGCAGGAAGGCAGTAAGGCATGAAAGAAAGAGGGGAAGAAGGAAAGGAAAAAGAAGAAAGAAAGAAAGAAGAAAAGAGAAGAAAAAAGAAGAAAAGAGAAGGGAAGAAAAGAAAGGAAAACGGGGAGGGGGCCTATGTCCTCGACCGGTGACCGCCCAGGTTACAGCGGGTCACGGCCGACCGACCGAAGCCTCGACCCGCGGGGCCTCAAGCGATCTTCTCCTCATCGCAGCCTCTCAGCCGCGACGACAGGCGGCCATCACCAGGCACAAGTCACCTTCTAATAATATTACGATTCTATCGAGACAGGGTCTCGCTGCGTCATCCAGGCCGGATCGCCGTGGCACGATCTCAGCTCATCGCAACCTCGGCCTCCCCGGTCGGAGCCACTCGCCCGCCCCAGTCTCCCGAGCAGTCGTGATCCCAAGCCCAGGCCACCAGGCCTGGCTCACCGTTCTATTTTTCAGAGAGACGGGGTTTTGCCGCGTCGGCCAGCGCGGTCGGTCTGGAACTCCCGGCCTGAAGCGATCCAGCCACCTCGGCCTCCCAAAGTGCCGGAGTGACAGGCGTGAGCTACCGTGCCCGGCCCAGACCGTCTCGTTCATACATCATAGAGAAGGGGTTTCGTCAGCCGACGGGTGGAGGGCGGGGTGAGTTTCACTCAGCCTGCGTACCGGGGAAAGGGTAAGTGAGTGTGCTTTGTGAACTAGATACGGAAATCGTGTGTGTGTGTGTGACAGAGAGAGAGAGAGAGAGAGAGAGAGAGAGAGAGAGAGAGAGAGAGACCGACGAATCCCACCATGAGGACCCGGAAACGGTGTCCGATTTGGGTCCCCGTGTAGTCACCTGTCTGTGTGTAGGTGACTGAGGATTCCACAAATGAAGGTCAGCAGTATCTATGGAGCTGTTTCTCCCTCTCATGCGTCTCATCCGTGTGGTGGAGAAAGGGGAGAAAAGTGGTCGTGACGGGAAGTCGTCTTCACGCCCGAGGAAGCCGAAGGCAGGCCGAGGGGAAGGAGGGCATCCCACGTGACAGCTCCACCCCCGCGCACCCTTTCCAACGCCGGGGCCGCCGGTCCACCCTGTACGATAACCCACCCCCAAGAACAGCACGATCCGGAGCGGTCCAGTCTCATCCCAACCGGCCAACCCGGGGCATCCGGCGGAAGTGTTCGCCGGAGGGTCGGAAAGCAGCGTCCACGCGGTTCCCCCGGGGTCTCCCGGCAAAGGCCAGCCGGGGGAGGGTAGCGGGATGTGACGGGGGCTGGGGGCACGCGCCTCAGAGCTCCCCGGAAGGCGGCAGGTAGCCGGCAGGGGACGCCGAGCCAGAGACGTCCGGCGGGATCTAGATCCGGAAGCCGCGTCGGTCCTCTCCCACAGCTCTCCTACGGAAAATGCCACGGCGGCGGCGGGAGCCTCGGCCGGGGGAGAAGCGGGGACAAGGGGGAGAGGGAAGGAGGCCCTCGGGAGGATTCAGCCACGAAAACCCACTCAGCCAAGCTCCCTCCGTCTCTCGGGGTCCAAGGGACACCCTGGGAGACGGCAAGAGAGACGTTCACTCCGTGCTTTTCACCTCCGTCTTTATTTTTTTCATCTTTTCCATTTTACAAGAGGTGCACATCTCAACAACCAGACGGTGGGTGTGAGGGGAGAAGCGTCAAGGGCAGGAGTTGGAGACCAGCGTGAGCAACTGAGCAACACAAGTAGGAGAGCCCAGCTGAAAGAGATGAAAAAGGAGGAGGAGGAGGAGGACGAGGACGAGGAAGAGGAGGACGAGGAGGACAGGGGGAGTGGGTGGGGGGAGGAGAAGGAAAGAAAAGAAAAGGAAAAAAGAAAAAGAAAAGCAACCACCAAGAAAGTTAAAATCGTCCAACGGTCGGAAGCTCAAGACCAGGCTGACCAAGACGGAGAAACCCCATCTGTACTAAAAATATAAAAGTCAGCCGGGCACGATGGCGCTTCACCGTCATTCCAGCTCCTCAGGAAGGCCAAGGCAGGAGGATCACTCGAACCCGGGAGGCGGAGGTCGCAGCGAGCCGAGATCACGCCATCGTAGTCCACCCTGGGCGACAAGAGTGAAACTCCGTCTGGAGGGGGAGGGGGAGGGGGAGGGGGAGGGGGAGGGGGAGGGGGAGAGATCGGTGAGACGCGTCTCAAAATTTTATCTGTTCGCATTCCGCGTGCGTAAAACGGAAAGAACCGACCCACGAGAAATACGACCAGAGCGTACCGTGCCCACGCGTGTCATCCCAGCACTCCGGGAGGCCGACGTGGAAGGATGGCCGGAGCGTAGACGTTTGAGATCACCTCGACGTGTGAGACGACACCTGCAATAATAATAATCATAGAAGTTTAAAAAGCGATCACGTGTGCCCAGAGCGTGGACAACAAAGCGAGAGCACACCCGTACTAAAAAGAAGACGATTGACAGACAGACAGGCAAGCAGGCAGGCAGGCAGGCAGGCAGGGAACTATAGAATGAGCCAGGTGCAGCATCTCACGCCTGTCACAGCAGCAGCGCGGGCGGCCGAGGCAGGCAGGCGGATCGCTCGAGAACAGGAGTCCGAGACCAGCCCGGGCCACACGACAGAACCCCAGACCCCATCTCACTCACATCCACACATACACAGATACCTGCCTCCCTACCTACGGAAAACGTGAGACATGAGAAAGAACATAAAAGTCACCCGGTGTGGTGGTGCACACCCGTAGTCCCAGGGAACGGGGACGGGAGGGATGAGACGCGGGACGGCCAGTCGGTCGGACGGTCGGTCGAAATCGTCAAGGCTGGGGTGATCCCGGGCGACAGAGGCAGAGGAAGACCCCGCCGGGAAGGCAGGGAAGGAAGGAAACCAATGAAACAAGCAAGCAAACGATGAACATGACAATGACCTAGAATAACCCATGAGAATAAAGAAGCAAATAAGAGGGTACGAATAAAGCTAAAAGGTAAGGTAATGAAGATGACAATCCACCGTTTTCTCTCCAGCCCAGCCCAGCCCAGGTGGAGTGGAGGCGCGCGATCACAGCCCACGTTCGCCTCTGCCTCCCGGGCTTAAGAGATCCCTGTAGTCCCATCCCAGCTACTTGGGAGCCTGAGGTCACCAGAGCCCAGAGTGAGAAGATCAGGCAGGCCCCAAAAGAAAAGAAAATAAATACACGAACATTGTTAATCCATAATAAACGAAGGATATACATATACAGGTATATGTAAATGACATGGGTTTTTACGTCATACACGTTCATCCATTAAAATTAACATCTATCCTATACACATGTATGAATGATGGAAATGTCTAGTTTTATCACTAGATATTTTCGTCGGTGTAGGTACGTGTCCGTGTGTCCATATCTACGTATCTATCTATCTAGATACATATATGTATGCTCACACACAGCAGCGTGCAGAAAAGAAGATTGAAAACAAGAAGGAATCGGCCGGGCGCGGTGGCCGACACCCGTACTCCCGGCACGCTTTGGGAGGCCGAGGCGGGGGAGGGGGAGGGGTGGGGGGAATCGCTAGGTCAGGAGTTCGAGACCAGCCCGGCCAATATGGTGAAATTCCGTCTTCGCTCAAAATACAAAAACTGCTGTTCGCTTGAGAGCCCTGGAGGCAGCGGCGGCGCCGAGCCGAGGAGGCACCACCGCGCTCCAGCTCCAGCCTGGGCGACAGAGCGAGATTCCGTCTCCAGAAAGAAGGAAGAAGGAAAGAATGGGGGCGGCGGGGGAAACACACACACACACACACACACACACACACACACACACACACACACGACCAAAAAAAAACAAGAGGGAGTATTACTGGCCGACGGCAACAGCGACTCCCTCCTTCTTAAAAGTCCCGCGGACGCAAACTCCAAATGGGGCAGAGAAAAATGTAGGAGAGGGAGTTCCGCGTGGTCCCAGCTCCACCGAAGGCCGAGGCCGGTGAAGGGCACCCGCGCGTGAATGGGGATCGGCACCCTCGCAGCGATCCACCGCAGCCCGCGGAGGGAACGGCCAGAGGCCGGCCTGCCGGTCGACCCGGGACACGGCGGGCCGCCTGCCGAGTCCGGGGCTCGCGGGCGGCCGCCGATCGACCCCGGAGGTCCGAAACAGGAGCGGCCGCCAGCCGAGGTCGCCCCTGTGTGGGGACGCCCCGGGCCTTGCCGCCGCCCGCTTCCCGCCACCCTCGGAGGAAAGACGGGGAAGGACGCGCGAGGGCCGGGACCCCGGGTGGGCGACCCCCTGGCCCGGGCGGCCACCCCCGGGACGGGGGCCGGCGGGCCACGGACCCGGCTCGGCGCGGCCGCCTCCGCGGCTCCCACCCACGCTCCCCGAGCTCCGTCCCAGCCCGGAGCGGATGAGCCGCCCCGGCGGGGAACAGGGAGAAGGCGGGAGCCGAAGAAGCGGGGCGCGCCGACCGGGGACGCGCGCCCGCCCCCCCACAGCCCCGCCCCGCCCCGCCCGTGGTCGGCGGGGAGGGAGGAAGATGAACGGACGGACGGACGGCGCCGGACGCGCACGCCCCGCCGGGCCCCGAGACCAGGCAGGCCCAAAAAGAAAAGAAAATAAACGAAAATCGTTAATAAATAATAAACAAACGAAAGAAGGAAGGAAGGAAGGAAGGAAGGAAGGAAGGAAATACATATACAGGTATATGTAAATGAAATGGGATTTTATGTCATACATGTTCATACATGAACATCTATAATATAAGCATGTCTTAATTATGGAAATATATAGTTTTATCAGTAGATATTTTTGTCGGTGTATGTATATATGTATGTATGTACATATCTGTCTCTATCTACATCTATAG
>NC_072007.2:2699796-2719796 GCF_028885655.2 Pongo abelii | reverse complement strand
CAGCGCCCGCGCGCCTGTCGGGTCGAGGGCCCGGGGCCCGGCCGAAGCCCGGCTCCGAGCCCCCGCCCAGGCGGGCGCGGGAGCAGGGGTGGCACACGCCACACGACGGCCGAGGGAGGGCGACCGAAGCCGGCCGGCGCGCCCGCCCCCGCCCGGGACGAGGGACCGCGACCGGGGCCGAGGCCCCGGCCCTGGCCCCCCCCCCGACCCGGGGAAAGGGGCGAGCGACCGGCGAGGCGGAGGTCGACCCGCGCCACACGTCGCACCGACGCCTGTCCGGGAGGGACCACCGGGCCGCGCTCGGGCGCACGCGCGCGCTGAACGGGGCAACGCCACGCGGGGAGGACGGGCTCTCCCCGACGCCGACGCCCGGGACGGACGCCTCGGGGAAGGGCCGCGGCAGGCCTGGGAAGCGAGGCGCACCCGGGGGCGCGCCGAACCGATTCGGAAGACCGGGCCGGGAGAAGAGGACGAGACCCCGGGCGAGGCCGAGGCGAAGGAGAAGGCTCGAGAAAGGCGGCCGGCGGGGAAGGGGACGCCGCGGGACCCCTCGGGCGCAGCCGACCGCGGCCGGGACACACGCGGGGGGTCTCACCGCCCGCAGCCTCCGAGCGCGAAGGCGGCCCCCGCGCGGCACCCGGAGCGGCCGACTCGACCTTCGGCGATCCGCGCGGCTCCCCCACACCGCCGCCGCAGTCGCGGCCAGCCCCCCGGAACCCTCTCTCTCCCGCACGCGCCACAGGCCGACCCCTAAGAAAACCCCTCTCCGGGAGCCCACCGGGGCCCAACGCCGGGGGGGCCGCCGACCCGGTCCCGAAGGCGCACGCCGGGGGACGGAGACACCGGGCCGACCAGCGGCCGGCGGCGGCGCCCCCCGAGGCGGTGCCGGATTCGGTCCCAGACGAGGCCACCACCGACGTCGAGCCGGCGAGCCGCTCGGGGAGGGGAGAGGATCGGCGGGCGGCGGGCGGGGAAGGGGGGCACAGGGAGCCAAGGGCCGGGGAACGCGAGGGCGAGGGCACCCGGGAGCCCGCAGAGCGGCGGCTCGGCGGGAGAAACCTCGGGCACGGCCGGGCCACCAGGAAAACACGGCCGCGGGATCCCACCGCCACCGACACGAGGGCGGTCCCGCGGCGCCCCGCCTGGGACGCCGGACGGCCCTCGGCACCCACCGAGACCCGCCTCACGAGCCCCGGGTCCCGCCACCGGGGGCCCCGAAGCGACCACAGCCACCAACCCGACGCCAGGGCCGCATCGCTCGTCATTCTCGTCCAGCCTCCGACCCGGTCCCGCTCCGGGAGACCGGCGCGTCCCCAGCGTGGGACGCTTTCCCGGGGCCAGGCGGCCCAACCCCGCGCCCACGCGCACGCGGTCGTCGGCACCGCTCGCGACTCGGCACGGGAGCGGGCGGAGAGCCGACTCGCGGCCGAGGTGGGGGTCACGCGCCGGACGGAAGGCCACGCACACCCACCGCTCGCGGCGGCCGCGTCCCAACCCGCTGGGACGCCGGGCCCGGCCCGGCGGGATCCTCCCCCGACTCGGAAGGGGGAGGCGCGGGCCACACAGCAGGCGACGAGCCGCGCTCGGCCACCACCGCGGTGGCCGGCGGAACCCTCGCTCTCCCCACCCTCAACCCGTCGAGGGGGAAGAGGAGGAGGGTCCTCTGCGCGCGAGTCGCTACGACAGCGCTACCATAAAGGCAGAAGGAGACAGAGGCGGCAGGCCGGGAGATCCGGCACCCCAAGGCACACCTCTCTCAGATCGCTAGAGAAGGCTTTCTCACCGAGGGTGGGTCACACTCCCCACCCGCCGGTCGCCCCTCGTCGGGCCCGCAGAGGCGCTCGGGGACGCCCGGGGAAGGGAGGGGGCCTGCGGTACGAGGAGAAGCGCGCCTGCGGCGACCTCGAGCGTTCGCGGTCAGGGCGGGGGCCCGGCAGGCTCACAAGGCCCCCCCCGTCCACCCGCCTCCTGCGTCGCTTCCGAGGCAAAGCCACGCACGCGACCGGTCGGAGGCAGAACGGCAGCCCCTCGGCGGCCGGCCGGCGCACGCGTCACCGGCCCGAGCCCGCCGCGATCGCTCACACGGCCCTCGCGCACCCGCCAGAGGGGAGCACGGGACGTGCGCTCGCCGGACCAGGCGGCGCCCTTCCCCGCGCGGGAGGGGCGCGCATCTCATCTCACTCGACCGCCTCGAACCCCACGCCGACGGGCTCCCCTCGGGACCCACGCGCGGACACCGGAGGAGGGGACGCCGGGGGCGGGAGGGACACACCACCGCTCGGCCTCGGGCACCTGAGGGACAACCCGGAGCGCTCCAGGAGCACCGCAAAGGCCCGGGCGGAGCCAACGCTCGCGCGAAACCCCCCGAGAGGGCAGCACGACGGGCCGGCGGGACGGCACCCCCACCGCCGCGGAGGGGGCCCGCCCGCAAGTCGACGACCGCGGGAGGCGAGAGCGAGGGGTGCCCGCCGCGTCAGAGGACCCCGCCGACCCACCCCGCGAAGCGGAGAGCGGGGACGGGACAGCCAGGTCAGGCCGGGTTCCGCACCCCACGCCTTCCCAACGCACCACCGGCAGGCGGACGGAGGAGAGGCAAGGGGCCCCCGCGGGCGGGGCGAGAAGAACGGTCCCATTCGCCACGAATGTCCGCCCCTCGCCCGTCGCGGCTCGGATCCGGCCCGGGAGAGCGTGACGTCACCACATCGATCACGGAAGAGCCCCCGGGAGCGGGGGTTCGGCCAGCCGGCCGGCGAGCGAGCCGATCGGCCCCGGCCATCCCCCGCTCCGGGGAAGGGGCGGCGGACAACCCAGCGGAGACGAGGACGCCTGACACGCGCGGCACGGGGCCGACGGGGGTGGGGTTGTCACGGCCGCCCCGGGTGCCCGCGGCGGAGAGCGCACGGGGGCAGGGTAGCCCTCGCCGCCTTCCCCGCCGCCCCCGGGTGGGTCAGAGACCCGGACCCGGGCCGGCACCGGGAGTCGGGACGCTCGGACGCGCGAGAGAGCAGCAGGCCCGCGGGCCCCAGCAGCAGGCGGCTCGAGCGGGAGCAGGGCCGGCTAGCCGGGTCAGCGGTGGGCCAGAGTCCCGCACGCATCCGGAGGCCCAACCTCTCCAGCGACACAGGTCGCCAGAGGAGAGCGTGTCAGCAATAACCCGGTGGCCCAAAATGCCGACTCGGAGCGAAAGATATATCTCCCCCGGGGGCAGGAGGCCCGATCGCCGACCACGCCGCCGGCCCAGGACACCCACGACACGGACATCTGTCCCCAAAATCGCCACCATCGCAGCCAGACACGGAGCACCCGGGGCCCCCTGGTCGACCCCAGGACACACGCGGGAGCGGCGCCGGGCCAGGGAGGCCCTCCCGGCCGCCCGTGCCACACGCACGGGCCGGCCCGTGTCTCCGGAGCGAGGCCCGGAAGCAGTTTCGGCCGGCCCCCCGTGCGATCGGGACACACGAGGGACCGAAGGCCGGCCAGGTGTGACCTCCCGGGCCGCACGAGGGCTCGGGGAGCGCTCTCCGACTCCGCACGGGGACTCGCCAGAAAGGATCACGGCGGAGGGACCGCGGCCCGGCCCGGGGACCGCTCCCCGGCACCCGGGGGACGGGGGCAGGACGGTCCCCGCCTCCCCACGGGGACCCGGAAACACATTCGGCCGCCGCCTCAGACGGCCAGGACGCGCGCGGGCCCGCGACCGAGCCGGGAAGGGCGTCCCCGGCCTCCCGCGCCACGCGCGGTGGGTCCCCGCGGGTCGCGGCTCGGGCCTCGGGAGCTGCGGCGCGCTGGTCGACCGGCCCGGGCGGCCCCACGGCCCGGCTCGGGCCCAGAAGCGCAGCGACAGCCTCTCCCCCACATAAACCTGCACGCCAGAGCTCTGACTCACAAGCGACGCGCCACAGCCCTGGCGCCACCGGGCCAGCCGGGCTGACGACCGCGGGCTTTCCGGAGCTCTGCCTGGCTCACAGCGGGGACGGTCCCCTCCCTCGGCAGCTGCCACCGCAGCTCCGGAAGCCAAGAGCACGATCTAACAGCGGCCGCCAGATGGAGCCCGACGACCGTCGCGAACGTCAGCGAGACCGATCCGGACGGCTGGCAGGGCGGCCCGTGGACCGCCAAAGCGAAACCGTGAGTCGAGAAGCCCTTCCCGAGGCCGAAAACGCAGCCCCTCTCCCCCAACCCCACAGAAACGCCTCCCCAAAACGTGTCCCCGCATCGACCGCGACAGAGTCAGAAGACAACCCACGGCGTCTGGGTGTTTGGAGATGCATCTCGGAGGGAGGGAGGGAGGGAGGGAGGGAGGGAGGGAGGGAGGGAGGGAGGGAGGGAGAAAGAAAGAACCCACAAGGAAGGACTCGGTCGCGGGTCGCTGCGGACACAGGGAGAGGCAGAATGCCTAGGCTCTTCCAGAATCCACACAGAGACAGACAGAGGGAGAGAAAGACGGAGGGAGGGAGAGAATGGAGAAAAGAGACAGATGGTGAAAGGGAAGGAGGGAGGGAAGGGAGCAGGGAGGGAGGGAGGGAGGGAGAGAGGGAGGGAGGGAGGGAGGAAGAAAGTGGAGAAAAGAGAGACCATCTAAAAAACAGAGATACGGAAAGAAAACTTCTTAAACGTTCCATTTTTTCAAAGACAGGTGGAGAGGAAAGAAACACGAAAAGGAGAGAAAGAAGGAGGAAAGAAACGAAGGAAAGAGGGGAAAAGAAACAGAGAGGAAAGAAAAATGAAGGAAAGACGGAACGAAAGAGAAATAAGACACGAAGGAAAAAAGAACAGAAAGAGAGAGAGAAGGAAAGGAAGAGAGGAAGAAACACGTAAAGGAGGAAAGAGAGGAAGAAAGGAAGGAAGAAACACATCAAGGAGAGAAAGGAAGGAAGAATCACATCAAGGAGAGAAAGAAAGAAAACGGATAAATATGCCCGTTTATCTATAAATACAAATACAACACTCTTCACACATAAGCATAGACGTATTCATCTACCATCGTTTCTTCACGTAGCAACGTATATTTATATTTCATAAATTTATAGAAGCGTATCTCTACACACGTGCTTTGCATAAGTGTACTTCTATACAATAAATACATCTGTCGCGTATAAATGTACTTATCCGTACGTCCACGTAAACATCTATAGTTATATACAAACGTATGAAAACACTTACATTTCTAAATAAAAGTGAGTACATAGAAACGAAACAAATAAAACATACGACGAACCGAGTCCACAGGCAGGGCGCGGTGGCTCACGCCTGTCATCCCAGCACTTCGAGAGGCCGAGGCGGGCGCATCACCTGAGGTCGGGAGTCAGAGACCAGCCCGGACAACGTGGTGAAACCCCGTCTCTACTAAAGATACGAAAATCGGCCGGGCGTGGAGGTGCATCCCTGTCATCCCAGCTACTCAGGAGGCCGAGGCAGGAGAATCGCTTGAACCCGGGAGGTGGAGGGTGCGGTGAGCCAAGATCGCGCCATCGCACTCCAGCCTGGGACACTTGAGTGAAACTCTGTCTCAAAGAGACGGAAGAGAAAGAGAGAGAGAGAGAGAGAGAGAGAGAGAGAGAGAGAGAGAGAGAGAGAGAAACAGAAAGAGAGAGAGAGAAAGAAAGAGCGAGAAAGAAAGAGAGAGAAAGGAAAAGAAAAAAAGAGCAAAAGAAGAAAGAGAAAGAAAGAAAGAAGGAAGAAAGGAAGGAAGGAAGAAAGAAAGAAGGAAGAAAGAAAGGAAAGAAGGAAGAAAGAAAGAAAGAAACAAAGAAAGAAAGAAAGAGAGACAGACAGACAGACAGAGAGAGAGAGAGAGAGAGAGGCCGGGCACGGTGGCTCACGCCTGTCATCCCAGCACTTTGGGAGGCCAAGGCAGGCGGATCACCTGAGGTTGGGAGATGGAGACCAGCCTGACCAACGTGGGGAAACCCCGTCTCTACAAAAAATACAACATCAGCCGGGCACGGTGGCACACGCCTCTAATCCCACCTACTAGGGAGGCTGAGGCAGGAGAATCGCTTGAACCTAGGAGGCGGAGGTTGCGGTGAGCCGAGATCGCGCCATGGCCCTCTGGCCCGGGCAACAAGCGTGAAACTCTGTCTAAAAAAAAAAAAAAAAAAAAAAAAAAAAAAAAAAAAAAAAAAAAAGAAAGAAAGAAAGAAAGAGAGAAGGAAGAAAAAGAAAGAAAGAAAAGGCAAGGCAAGGCAAGGCGAGGCAAAGCGAGGCAAATCTACCCGCTTTCACTACATCCGGGGAGAATCAGGAAAGTCCCCACCAACGACAAGGCCTAAAGGGGAGCCGCCATCTGTAAAACCCGAGCAGAAGGGTCCACGCGGGTTAAAGACACGAAGAAACACAAGGAAACCACCGACCAAGGAGAAGGACCATCTGGCCCAGCCAGGGTCTGTCTCCTGAGGTCGTCTGGGCAACCAGGGACCGGGACGGAGGGAGGGCGGGACTCCGAACCTCCGTCTCGAAAAACAAATCCCGCTCATAAAATAAAATTCCGTTAAAAAAAGAAAGTACGCATCGTTCCTAACGTGTCTGGTGCCTCGAAAGGCGAGAGGGGTCTGTGTACGTCACTGTGGGGGGGGGGGGGGTTCTCTTTTTTTTTTTTTTTTTTCTTTTTTCCCGGAAACTCACTTCTTAAGTATTTTCTTTCATGTCAGTTTTATTTTCCTTTTTTTTGAGACGGAGTCTCGCTCTGTCGCCCAGGCTGGGGTGCGGTGGCGCGATCTCGGCTCACCGCAACCTCCGCCTCCCAGGTTCAAGCGATTCCCCTGCCTCAGCTCGGCCTCCCGAGTAGCTGGGATTACAGACAGTACAGCACCGCGCCCGGCTAATTTTGTGTATTGTGAGGAGAGATGGGGTTTCGCCATACTGGCCCTGCTGGTCTGACCGCCTCGTGATCCACCGGCCTTGGCCGCCCAAAGTGCTGGCGATGACAGGCTTGAGCCACCGCGCGGGGCCTATTTGTTTGCTTTATTTTATTTTCTTTGTTTATTTTCATTTATGTGTTTATTTATTTGATTTTATTTTTCTGAGACGGAGTTTCGCTCTTGTTGCTCAGACTGGGGTGCGATGGCGCGATCTCGGCTCACCGCAACCTCCGCTTCCCAGGTTCAAGCGATTCTCCTGCCTCAGCCTTCCTAGCAGCTGGGATTATAGGCATGCGCTACCACACCCGGCTAATTTTGTATTTTCAATTGAGACGGGATTTCCCCATGTTGGTCAGGCTTGTCTCCGACTCCCGACTTCAGGTGATGCGTCCACCTCGGCCTCCCAAAGTGATGGGATGACAGGCATGAGCCACCGCGCCCGGCCTGTTGTATTGTATTGTATTGTATTGCGTTGTATTGTATTGTGTTGCGTTGTGTTGTGTTGTGTTGCGTTGCATTGTATTGTATTGGAATGCATTGTATTGACTTATTTTATTTCGTTAGTTATTTCTGTGTTATTCTGTTTATTTATGTGTTTGCTTGTTTTTGCCTGATCAAAGGTCAATCAGACCCAGTCGTCAAAGTGGCGATTTCCTAGGCAACGAGGGAGGGAGGAACTTGGAGGTGGGGGCGGGGGCGGTGGGGAAGACACGGTTGCCCCAGGCTGCGCGCAGGCGGCCTGGTGCTTCCTTCCTCTGCGAGGCCTCCGTTTTCAGAGCAACAGTGGCCGCTAGGTGATGCCCGACGTCTGCCAATGAGAGTGTCAGCCCGGAATGAATTGGGATCCCCTTGGGGGGGGGCGGGGAAGGATGTGCGGGGAAGGATGGAGGCGATTCCCCACAACTAATCGACCAGGGCCCCTGGGGGGACACAGCCTAAGTCCCCACCCATCGGATCATCTGGAACTTCCGTCCAGAGACGAGAGACCGACTGGGAATTCTCTCAGTCAAGGTCCAAACCGAAAAGAATCACCGGCACAGACACCAGGACTAAGGCAATTTCTAAAAGACTGGTTTCTGTGTTTTGGGTGAATCCGTGTATTTCTGTATCACAAAATTACCTATTTCGAACGCTACGATTTTTCTCCTCCTTTCGTGTCCCGTCCTGTGATACACAGACCAGGGGACTCCTCAGCTCACAGTCCATGAGGCCAGAAGATGACGTCCCAAATTTCTATTTAGAATGAATTTAAGCAGGCCAGCCAAAGCCAAACACTCTGCCCTGAAACTATCGGGAAGACAAGCGGGGGGGGGGGGGGGGGAGGCGGGAGTCTGGGCGCGGTAGGCTCGTGCCTGTCATCCCCGCACTCTTGGGAGGCCGAGCGCAGGTGGATCCTTCGATCCAAGCCTTGGCAACATGGTGAGACCTCGTCTCAAACAAAAATACAAAAACTAACTGGTTCCATAACCTGGACTCAAAGTTAATAAATAGATAAATAGGCCGGGGGCGGTGGCTCACGCCTGTCATCCCAGCACTGTGGGAGGCCGAGGCGGACGGATCACGGGGTCAGGAGATCGAGACCATCCTGGCTACCACAGTGAATACCCATCTCTACTCAAAATACAAAAAAGTAGCCAGGTACGGTGGCGGGCGCCTGTAGTCCCAGCTACTCGGGAGGCTGAGGCAGGAGAATGGCGTGAAACCGGGAGGCAGAGCTTGCCGTGAGCCGAGATCGCGCCGCTGCCCTCCAGCCTGGGCAACAGAGCGAGAGTCTGTCTCGAAAATAAATAAATAAATAAATAAATAAATAAATAAATAAATGAATAAATGAATGAATGAATGAATGAATGAATAAAGAATAGCAAATAAATAAATACATTAAAATTGAAAACTAAAAAAAAATAAAAATAAAAAAGTGTAGCCGGCCGGGCGCGATGGCTCACGCCTGCCATCCCAGCACTTTGGGAGGCCGAGGTGGGGAGATCACCTGGGGTCGCCAGTTCGAGACCAGCCTGACCCACATGGAGAAATGCCGTCTCTACTAACAATACAAAATCAGCCGGGTGTGGTGGCCCATGCCTGTAATCCCAGCTACTCTCAGGAGGCTGAGGCAGGAGAATCGCTTGAACACGGCAGGTGGAGGTTGCGGTGAGCCGAGATGGTGCCACTGCACTCCAGCGTGGGCACCAAGAGTGACACTCCGTCCCAAGGAAAAAAAAATGAAGTGCTGTATTCTGTTATTTCTGCTTCCTGCCCTGAGAAGAACATAGTACAACTGTTGCCTGCCAGCCTGCCTGCCTGCCTGCCTGCCTGCCTGCCTGCCTGCCTGCCTGCCTGCCTCCCTGCCTGCCTGCCTGTGACAGGGCCTCACTCTGTCTTTCGCCCAGACTGGAGCACAGTGACACCATTATGGCTCGCTCACTGCAGCCTCAACCTCCCCAGGGTTAGGCGATTCCTCAAGGGATCCTACGGCCTCGGCCTCCCAAAGCGTTGGGGTTACAGGCGTGAGCCACCAGCACCCAGCCTGAGTTAATACGTCTGGTCTCACTACGTCCTCACCACACACCCATGAAGAACTCAAGTCAAGAGAGAGTCGGCAAGAGACTCTCAGCATTCTCTCCTGAAAGCACGAGTGTCCCGAGCGCCTGTGGTTTCAGGTGGCCGCGCGTAGAGGAGAGATCGCCAATGTTTCCAGAGAGGTGCGAGCCACAGTCATTCGAGGGCATCCGAGCACGAGATGGGGTTTCTGACAGCGACTTAAGGGCCAGGAAGGGCCAGAATCTGCCGAGGCCCGTGTTCCAGGGTGGGGCCGATGGAACCCAAGGTAGAGGGAGTCAGCGGTCCGCACGGAGAGAGCTCCAGCCCTAGGCCCCGCGGTGCAGACCGAATCAGAAGGAAGAGAGTCCTTCGTCCTACATGCCACATCCCTCACATCCCCCCACTGAACTTGGGAGCGGATCCGTGTTCCAAACACGAGGTGACCCTCGGTTTGCAATGGATCACAAGGGGCCGGGCTTTCCAGAGTCGGCAGGATAGAGAAGTCATTCGGGCTCGGCCTCCCCCATCCCCCGGGAACGGTCCCGCTGGTGACTTTAAACGAGCCGGGGCTGGCCTGGCCGGGCCATAGCCGCTACGGGAGTGGGGTGGCAGTGGGGTGCGGGCGGTGTGGGGTGGGGGGATGCCTGAGGCACTGCAGAAAGTGGGCCTGAGCCTCGAGGATGACGGTGCTGCAGGAACCCGTCCAGGCTGCTCTATGGCAAGCACTAAACCGCTGCGCTTACCGAGATGCGGTTTTCCTCGCAGAACGCCTTTATGCAGAAGTACACTCAGAAGAAGCCTTGTTTTCACTGGTGACCTGTCCTTACCCCTCAGGAAAGGCCTATAAAGCATATAGACTCTGGAAAGGACACAGTGGTACTGCACCGCCATGCAAATACCGGCTTGCAAAATGTTGCGTGGATCTCAGCAAGCTTGCAGAAGGGGAACACATCTTATCGGGTGGAGTGTTTCCTAAGCAGAAAAGCCATGACGATATTTTTACTGAGTCTGGTGATTCAGCTCGCTTTACTCTCTCATTGCCGGGACACGCATATCGCAAGACAGATCGGCTTGCCAAAGGATCAGAATGTGACCAACAGGGCCTTAGTTGAAATCCTTTCCTCTGGTATCCCTTTGAATCATTATGTGAAGTAGGTGAAAAAGCAAGATCCTGACCAAACACTTCCATTCACATCTTTACAGAACTTTGGCAACTGTCTGTCCAAGTGTTGCCCCACACAAGTACCTCGTCCTAGCTTATGTCACAGACAGCCTGAGACCGTTCTTACGGAAACACCCCAGGACACCATTGAATTAAACAGATTGAGTTTAGAATCTTCCAATTCAAAGTACTCCTTGAATACAGATTCCCCAGTGTCTTCTATGGATTCAGCTGTCATTTCACCTGATACTGTCCCACTGGGAACGGGAACTTCCATGTGATCTAAACAGGTGCAAAATGAACCAAACACCGGTCGAAGTTTATTAGGAGGGCCAGCAGCTGTTGGTCCATTCACCCCAAGTGTTGGGACTTTGCCAGTAGAAACCTCGAGTCCCGGAGATGGATCCTATTTACAAAACTACACCGCTTTGAGACACCTTCTGTAATTGACGTGCCACCCACCGGAGCCCCTTCAAAAAAGTCTGTTGCCAGAATCGGCCAAACCGGAACACAGTCTGTCTTCTCGCAGAGGGGAATCAGCCGAAAGGTCACTCCAATTCTTGCAAAAACACAAAGTTCTTGTCCACAAACGAGTGGAACGCCTCAGGTGTTGAGCCCCACTATGGCGTCTCCCCCAAATGCACGACCTCGAAGAAATTCGCGACTCTTGATTAGTGACAGCTCCACAACCAAGGATAATAGGAAAAAATTTAAAATGAAGTTTCCACCTGAAATCCCAAGCAGAAAAACAAAAAGTAGAACTAATAAAGGAGGTACACCACAACCTAACATAAACGATAGCCTGGAAATGACAAAACTGGACTCTTCCATCGTTTCAGAAGAGAAAAGAGCCGCAATCACACCTCAGATTCAGGCTTTTCATCTACAAAAAGCAGCAGCAGAAGGCTTGATGAGCCTTCTTCGTGAAAGGGGGAAAGGTTATTTAGCTTTGTGTTCTTACCACCGCAAAGAAGCTATCCATATTTTGAGCCATCTACCTTCTCACCACTAGAATACCGGTTGGGTACTGCGCCAAATTGGAAGGGCCCGTTTTCAACTTTCAGAGTCCATGCGACCTGAAAGAATATTCTCAGAGGTTAGAAGGAGGGAGAATTATAGAGTCGAAGGCATGGAGATCTACACTACAACACTTTGGCATCCTCCGAAAGATGTTGCTCTTTCAGTTCTGTCAAAAGACTTCACAGACATGGATAAAAGTTCTCCAGCCAGAGGCCTGGTGTGCTGCAGGGACCCGTTGCAGTCTGCAACGGGAACAGGATATTGCCATTAAATTCTTCCAGAGAACTATCGAGGTGGATCCAAATGATGCTTACGCCTATACCGTCTTAGGGCGTGAGTGTGTCTTCACTGAAGAATTGGACAAAGCCTTAGCTTGATTTCGAAATGCTATCAGAGTCAGTCCTAGACATTGCAATGCATGGTGAGTGGTCAGGAAGCGTAAAGACAAGGTCTTACGGATGGTGCCGGTACTCGCTAATTTTTCTTGTTAGATAGCTCTTTATTGTCATGAATTTGGTGACGAATACTTAGGGATGGTACACGCTGGTCAATAACTTCTAACTAAGATGTTTTCTTATGAAATGTATGTCTTGAACAAACTCTTAAATGAACTCATGATAATAGAATACCAGATCCTTATACTCAACAGTTTCTGTCTTCTACCAAACTTTTGTAGATACCGTAGTTGTCTTTAGGGTGTGTGTGTGTGTGTGTGTGTGTGTGTGTGTGTGTGTGTGTGTGTTTCTTTAGTTTTGTTACTTGATTTGTTACTTTTTGTTCGAGCACCGCAGCGGTGATGGGGACAAAAAGGGCTTGGGAGATTGGAAAGGAATAGCATCATTCACTTATTGGATAATAGAAAAAAATATGGAAACGATTCACTAGCTGCTGCTTTGTGACAGTGTTCCAGTCTATGGCGTTACTATGAAGAACTGAGCGTCCCCTTTTATTCAGCGGTCTCTCTGTTTCACGGTTTTGTGCTTGTGTGTCAGTAGACACACAGGAAATGTCTACCTGGGTCGTATGGTTATCAACTGAATAAGATATGAAAAAGCGTGGTCCTACTTCTGCCTCAACACCATACTGACTGTTGACATTTATTCTATTTTTCTGGGCTGACTTAATAGTTAAAACCTCAAGAGAAGGCCGGGCGCGGTGGCTCACGCCTGTCATCCCGGCACTCTGGGAGGCCGAGGCGGGCGGGTCACAAGGTCAAGGGATCGAGACCATCCCGGCCAACATGGTGAAACCCCGCCTCTATTAAAAGTAGAAAAATTAGCTGGGCGTGGTGGTGGGCGCCTGTGGTCCCAGCTACTCGGGAGGCTGAGGTGGGAGAATCTCTTGAACCCGGAGAGGTGGAGGTTGCAGTGAGCCGAGATCACGCCATTGCGCTCCACGCTGGGCGACAGAGCGAGACGCCCCCTCAAGAAAAGAAAATAAAAAAAATAAATAAATACATAAATGAATATCAAGAGAAAGTATAATTCTGAAGTCATAAGCCTGTGGTCGTTTTCTTGTCAGATACGGTTATCTTTGGGGTGGGTTAATTGTTACAGCAGTGGAGTTTTTTCATTGGATTTGCTTCTGAATCTGAAGCATTAGATTACTAAAACATTTTTTGATTTGTGACTATGTTGTTTAGTGGGTGATATCTCATTCTGCTGTAGTAGTTACATCTCCTGAAAGATGGCCAAAAACATAATAGTGCTAGCTATCGCTGACCAATGTAACAATCAACTTGCCGATACTGCCTTCTCTTCCGACGGCCGTGTTCTCCGTGACATTTTAAGAACTCAGTTCTTCATGAGACTTGTGTTGTTTTTTGATTTTTTCCCAAGTCTGGTTGATCCTTGTGTCGTTTGCTTTTTAAATGTGTATCGTCCGTTCAGCTATTTCGCAGGAGTCGCATTCTTAAAAAAACTTAACCGTATCAAAAATTGTGTTTAAAGGAGGATTATTCAGATCGGCAAGCTTTTACTAGGAAGAGTTTAAATGCTGACATATTTAGGTAGCTCTCAATACTGAGCCACTTTATTCTAACTACAAAATAGATAGATAGCTGTTCTTTTGTTTTCACTTTGACTATCACTAGCACGGTGTTTAATACCTTTTCTTCATCTCTAACACAATGATAATGATATAGGAAGCCACTCAAATCAAGCAGATATGTTGTGCTTTTAAGAAAAAAAAAAAAAAAAAAGTCTTTCTGTGGCACAGAACGAGGAGGTGTGGCTGGAATCTAGAATCTGCAGTGAAAACCAATGAAAGAGGGCGAAACCCCGTGTCTACTAAAAAGAAAAAAATGAGCCGGCCACGGTGGCAGTCTCTCTGGTTCAAGTGCAGGAGAATGACTGGAACCCAGGAGGCAGAGGTTGCCGTGAGCTGAGATCACGCCACTGCACTCCAGCATGGGGGACAGAGCAAGACTCCATCTCAGAAACAAACAAACACACAAAGCCAATAAAGGTGTTTCATTCAACCCGTCAGGCTCAGGTCTCTCGAACAGGATACATCCGGCCCCCGGAGGAAACGTCGAGGGGTGGGGTGGAATCTATTTTGTGGCCTCAAGGGAGGGTGTGAGAGGTAGTCCCGCTGCAGGCAAGCGGTGATGGCCTAAGGAAGCCCCTCCGCCCAAGAAGCGATATTCATTTCGAGCCTGTCAGCCACCCGAGAGGGAGACTCGGGCTCTCTGCAGACCCCGCAACCCCCACCCCAGCCCCACCCCCACCCCCACCCCCCCACCTCGTGAAATGGGCTCTCGCTCCATCAGGCTCTGTTCACACCGTGTGGTTTTGTAACCTCCAGCGTGTGTGCGTGGGTTGCTTGGTGGGGTGGGGCCGGCTGTGGACAGAGGAGGGGATAAAGCGGCGGTGTCCCGTGGGTGCCCGGGACTTGGGATGTGGGACGTGGGACGTGGGTGGGGTGGCCAGAGCCTAGGGAACTCATCGCCTGTCAGGACGTCTCCCCTCCTAGTCCCCTCTCTGACCTACGCTCCACGTCTTCGCAGTTCAGTGGGGACCTTGTGGGTGGAGTCACCATCCCTTTGGACTGTAGCCGATGAAGGCCGGGCTCCCAAGAGTCTCCCCGGAGTCGGGGCCTTGGCCAGGCTCACAAGGATGCTGACGGTGACGGTTGGTGACGGTGATGTACGTTGGAGGCCTCGGGCCGACGCAGAGGTATCCATTTGACCTCGGTGGGACAGGCCAGCTTTGCGGAGTCCCGTGCGTCCTTCCAGAGACTCATCCAGCGCCAGCAAGCATGGTCCCGAGGGTCCCAGCTCCCAGCAGAGACACTTTTGTTCACACAGGATCCCGGACAGGGAAGTTCTCAGCAGGCCTTAGGCCTCCTAGCCAAAAAGCCAAAACCACTTCTGGGATTTTTTTCGAAGAGCCAGTGGTTCCACAAGGGGCCGTGGGTACTTGTGGAAATGGAGAGAAGTGTTTGCGGATACATATTTGAGACCCAACGGGCAGGGCTCGGTCACAGGTCACGCAGGACACGGGCAGATGCACATTGAGAAAACCATCCCAGCGTCCTAGGTGAACAGAGGTACGATTTTTCGAGACAGTCGAGGGAGAAGCAACCCCAGATTTGAGGGTTGGATCTTTATTCATATGTAGTACCTATGAGGTATCCAAGTCCAGAAATCAACTCGCCAGTTCTGTACAGCATTCTGTAGGGAGAGGAAATCTGGGATGTCAGAAGTTACGAATTCAGGCCTTGGTAATGGATTAGATTAGATGTGCTTGAGCTTATTTTGCAAAAAAAAAAAAAAAAAAAAAAAAAAAAAAAAAAAAAAAAAGAGAGGGCGGGAGATAGCGAGAGCCAGAGACCGAGACAGAGAGAGAGAGAGAGAGAAAGAGAGACAGAGACAGAGACAGAGACAGAGAGAGACAGATGGAGAGCGACAACGATACAGAAAGAGAGAAAGACAAAAAGAGAGAGAGACAGATAAAGAGACAGACAGAGAAAGACAGAGATGGACAGAGACAGAGAGAGAAACAGAAAGAGAGAAACAGAGACAGGAAGGGAGAGAGACAGCCAGACAGCCAGACAGAGAGAGAGAGAGAGACAGAGACAGAGAGAGACAGACGGAGAGAGACAACGATACAGAAAGAGAGAAAGACAGAAAGAGAGAGAGACAGATAAAGAGACAGACAGAGAAAGACAGAGATGGACAGAGACAGAGAGAAACAGAAAGAGAGAGAAACAGAGACAGGAAGGGAGAGAGACAGAGAGAGACAGACAGACAGGCAGAGAAAGAGAGTAAGAGTTAGACAGAAGGCAGACACACACACACACAGAGACAGAGACAGACAGAGAGACAGAGAGAAAGAAAGAGACAGAGAGAGAGAGAGAAAGACAGACAGACAGAGAGAAACAGAGAGAAAGACAGACAGACAGAGAGAAACAGACAGAGACAGAGAGAGAGAGACAGACAGACAGACAGACAGACAGGGGGAGGGAGAGAGAGAGACAGGGAGAGAGAGAGAAGAGAGAGACAGACAGAGAGAGACAGCCAGACAGCCAGACAGGCAGAGAAAGACAATAAGACAGAAGATAGACAGAGAGAGAGAGAGAGAGAGAGAGAGAGAGAGAAACAGACAGACAGGGAGAGAGAGAGACTAAGACAGAAGACAGACACAGTGAGAGAGAGAGAGAGAGAGACAGACACAGAGAGACAGAGAGAAAGAAAGAGACAGACAAAGAGACAGACAGAGAAAGACAGAGACAGACAGAGAGAGACGGAGAGAAACAGACAGACAGACAGACAGACAGGGAGAGAGAGACAGAGAGAGAGACAGACCGACAGACAGACAGGCAGAGAAAGGGAGTAAGACAGAAGGCAGACACAGTGAGAGAGACAGGTAAAGAGGGGGAGGGAGGGAGGGAGAGAGAGAGAGAGAAACAGACAGGCAGAGAGAGAGAGAGAGACAGACAGGCAGAGAGAGAGAGAGAGAGACAGAGAGAGAGAGAGAGAGACACAGACAGGCAGAGAGAGAGAGAGAGACAGACAGGCGAGAGAGAGAGAGAGAGACAGACAGACAGGCAGAGAGAGAGAGACAGAGAGAGAGAGAAAAACAGACAGGCAGAGAGAGAGAGAGAGAGACAGAGACAGACAGAGAGACAGAGAGAAAGAAAGAGACAGAGAGACGGAGAGAAACAGACAGACAGACAGAGAGAAACAGACAGAGAGAGAGAAAGACAGACAGACAGAGGGAAACAGACTGAAAGAGAGAGACAGACAGACAGGGAGAGAGAGAGAGAGACAGGGAGAGAGAGAGACAGACAGACAGAGAGAGACAGCCAGACAGCCAGCCAGACAGCCAGGCAGAGCAAGACAATAAGACAGAAGATAGACAGAGAGAGAGAGAGAGAGAGAGACAGAGAGAGAAACAGACAGGCAGAGAGAGAGAGAGAGAGAGAGCGAGAGAGAAACAGACAGACAGGGAGAGAGAGAGACTAAGACAGAAGACAGACACAGTGAGAGAGAGAGAGATAGAGAGACAGACACAGAGAGACAGAGAGAAAGAAAGAGACAGACAAAGAGACAGACAGAGAAAGACAGAGACAGACAGAGAGAGACGGAGAGAAACAGACAGACAGACAGGGAGAGAGAGACAGAGAGAGAGAGACAGACCGACAGACAGACAGGCAGAGAAAGGGAGTAAGACAGAAGGCAGACACAGTGAGAGAGACAGGTAAAGAGAGGGAGAGAGAGAGAGAGAGAGAGAGAGAGAGAGAGAAACAGACAGACAGGCAGAGAGAGAGAGAGAGAGAGACAGACAGGCAGAGAGAGAGAGAGAGACAGACAGACAGGCAGACAGAGAGAGAGAGAGAGACAGAGAGAGAGAAACAGACAGGCAGAGAGAGACAGACAGGAAGAGAGAGAGAGAGAGAGAGAGACAGAGAGAGAGAGAAACAGACAGGCAGAGAGAGAGAGAGAGGCAGAAACAGACAGGCAGAGAGAGAGAGAGAGAGAGAGAGAGGGAGACAGAGAGAGAGACAGAAACAGACAGGCAGAGAGAGAGAGAGAGACAGAGAGAGAGAGAAACAGACAGGCAGAGAGAGAGAGAGAGACAGAGAGAGAGAGAGAAACAGACAGGCAGAGAGAGAGAGAGAGAGACAGAGAGAGAGAGAAACAGACAGGCAGAGAGAGAGAGAGAGACGGAGAGAGAGAGAAACAGACAGGCAGAGAGAGAGAGAGAGACGGAGAGAGAGAGAAACAGGCAGGCAGAGAGAGAGAGAGAGACAGAGAGAGAGAGAAACAGACAGGCAGAGAGAGAGAGAGAGACAGAGAGAGAGAGAGAGAAACAGACAGGCAGAGAGAGACAGAGAGAGAGAGAGAGAGAAAAGACAGAGAGAGAAAGAGAGAAACAGAGACAGACAGAGAGACAGAGAGAGGGGGAGGAAGGGCGTGCTCGAGAAATAATTACACATATTTTATAATGCTTTTGATCCCATGAACGGTGGCCGGGTTATACTTTGAAAACAACAACAACAACAACAACAACAGCAACAAGAGCAGCAGCAGCAGCGAGAGCAGCAGCAGCATTCACCTACGGATTTCTAGAAAATAAGATGTTATGAAGGATAGTACACTTCCACCGGCTCTCACTGCACGTGGAGAGATTCAGAAAAGCGCTAGTTAACAACAGGAGAAAACAGCAGCTAACATGTCTTGGGGAAAATAGACGTCTTCCTGAAAACTGGGGATTTCTACTTCACCTGAAAAGAAAGACACAGGCAAAGGGAAAAAGACGAACAAACACAAAACAAGCCAACAAACACGGGCCAAGGCACCGTCCCTGGAAATCTTAAGTGAGCAAAGTGTTAGTTTTCAGAAAGCGTTTCTGTTTGGGGCAAACACTAAGAAGGCCCAGACTAGAGCTGTGACGCCTTTCCCGTTGTGAAACTGTGCCGGCTGGAGGGCGGAGAAACGAAAACATCCTGAGAATGGGTGATTGAGACCCAGCCAGGGTGAAGCTTTCCTAGGGAGGCAGGGAGGGAGGGAGGAAGGGAGGCCTGAGGAGGGAAGCTGGGGGAAAATCCCCACAACTGCAGACCCGCCCGCTTGCCCACGCGGGTCAAGGGCTATGCCATCGGCCCAAGCTGCCTCTGGGGAAGTGGGACCGCGCCGCCCCCATCTTCACAAACGGTGGCCACTGAGTGAGGCCTGAGGCCCAGCGATGCAAATGTCAGCCTGGCAAGAATGAGATCATCGCCGGCAAGGGGTGGGGGAAGGGGCGAGAAGACGGAGGCACACCGGGGCGGCTCTGGAAGGTTTCCAAGCAGGGTGTTGGGAGGCGGGGTGTGGGGGTTTCGGGGGGAACCCACCTCGCCGACTCACTAAATGAAGGTAAAGGGACGTGGGTAGTGGGGGGAGCCGGGGGGCAACTTGAAAATTAAACTGACCCTTCCTAAAGCCCAAGTAGGAGAGTCTATGCGCGGTCAAGAAACCAAAACACAAAGAAAACTCAAGCGCCGATCAAAGAACAATAGGGCCCCCGCCAGGGCGGAGGTTCCCTAGGCAACGAGGGAGAGAGGGAGGGGCCTCCAGAAGGGAGAGAGAGAAACCAGTTGCCCCAGGCTCGGTGCAGTCGGCGAGACCTCCCTCCGTGTCTCCCCGACTTTCAGAAACAGTGGCCGCTAGGTGATGCCCGAAGACAACCGATGCCCGCAAATGTCAGTCAGCACAGAAAAGAATTTATTTTTTCATTCATTCATTTATTTATGTATTTATGTATTTATTTATTTATTTAGAGACAGAGTCTCACTCACTCTACAGCCTGGGCTGTAGTGCAGTGGCGCGATCTCGGCTCCCTGCAGACTCCGCCTCCCAGGTTCAAGCGATTCTCCCGCCTCAGCCTCCGGAGGAGCTGGCATTCCAGGCGCCTGCCCCACCGCTCCCGACTCAGTTTTGTATTTTTAGTAGAGACGGGGTTTCGCCGTGTTGGCAAGGTTGGTCTGGAACTCCCAACCTCAGGTGATCCACCCGCCTCGGCCTCCCAAAGTGCTGGGATGACAGACGTGAGCCACCGCGCCCGGCCTTCACCGTTTCTTTTTAAGTCGAGGAGCTTATCAGGGAACTATGAGAAGTACGGACGCCACACGTGACAGGGAGAAAAGTCTGAAAATGCCCCTCGCATCCAAGTGGGGACCCGGCCTCGACCTCCCGAAATCATACACCGATTGGGGAAGCCCAGCAAGGCCCGTCTGTCTAGATTCCTCTCGGCCTCTCTAAGCACCTAAGCACGCGCTGCTCACTTTCGCGGAAGGAGCAGGGCCCTCCCCGGCACGGGGGGTCTGACGGACTGACAGAGAAAGGGACAGACATAGAAAGACAGAGATGGACAGAGAGAGATAGAGAGAAACAGACAGAAAGAGAGAGAGACAGAGACAGAGACAGAGAGAGAAAC
>NC_072007.2:2689796-2694796 GCF_028885655.2 Pongo abelii | reverse complement strand
GGGAAGAAGGAAAGGAAAAAGAAGAAAGAAAGAAAGAAGAAAAGAGAAGAAAAAAGAAGAAAAGAGAAGGGAAGAAAAGAAAGGAAAACGGGGAGGGGGCCTATGTCCTCGACCGGTGACCGCCCAGGATACAGCGGGTCACGGCCGACCGACCGAAGCCTCGACCCGCGGGGCCTCAAGCGATCTTCTCCTCATCGCAGCCTCTCAGCCGCGACGACAGGCGGCCATCACCAGGCACAAGTCACCTTCTAATAACATTACGATTCTATCGAGACAGGGTCTCGCTCCGTCATCCAGGCCGGATCGCCGTGGCACGATCTCAGCTCATCGCAACCTCGGCCTCCCCGGTCGGAGCCACTCGCCCGCCCCAGTCTCCCGAGCAGTCGTGATCCCAAGCCCAGGCCACCAGGCCCGGCTCACCGTTCTGTTTTTCAGAGAGACGGGGTTTCGCCGCGTCGGCCAGCGCGGTCGGTCTGGAACTCCCGGCCTGAAGCGATCCAGCCGCCTCGGCCTCCCAAAGTGCCGGAGTGACAGGCGTGAGCTACCGTGCCCGGCCCAGACCGTCTCGTTCATATATCATAGAGAAGGGGTTTCGTCAGCCGACGGGTGGAGGGCGGGGTGGGTTTCACTCAGCCTGCGTACCGGGGAAAGGGTAAGTGAGTGTGCTTTGTGAACTAGATACGGAAATCGTGTGTGTGTGTGTGTGTGTGTGTGACAGAGAGAGAGAGAGAGAGAGACCGACGAATCCCACCATGAGGACCCGGAAACGGTGTCCGATTTGGGTCCCCGTGTAGTCACCTGTCTGTGTGTAGGTGACTGAGGATTCCACAAATGAAGGTCATCAGTATCTATGGAGCTGTTTCTCCCTCTCATGCGTCTCATCCGTGTGGTGGAGAAAGGGGAGAAAAGTGGTCGTGACGGGAAGTCGTCTTCACGCCCGAGGAAGCCGAAGGCAGGCCGAGGGGAAGGAGGGCATCCCACGTGACAGCTCCACCCCCGCGCACCCTTTCCAACGCCGGGGCCGCCGGTCCACCCTGTACGACAACCCACCCCCAAGAACAGCACGGTCCGGAGCGGTCCAGTCTCATCCCATCCGGCCCACCCGGGGCATCCGGCGGAAGTGTTCACCGGAGGGTCGGAAAGCAGCGTCCACGCGGTTCCCCCGGGGTCTCCCAGCAAAGGCCAGCCGGGGGAGGGTAGCGGGACGTGACGGGGGCGGGGGGCATCCGCCTCAGAGCTCCCCGGAAGGCGGCGGGTAGCCGGCGGGGGACGCCGAGCCAGAGAGGTCCGGCGGGATCTAGATCCGGAAGCCGCGTCGGTCCTCTCCCACAGCTCTCCTACGGAAAATGCCACGGCGGCGGCGGGAGCCTCGGCCGGGGGAGAAGCGGGGACAAGGGGGAGAGGGAAGGAGGCCCTCGGGAGGATTCAGCCACGAAAACCCACTCAGCCAAGCTCCCTCCGTCTCTCGGGGTCCAAGGGACACCCCGGGAGACGGCAAGAGACAGGTTCACTCCGTGCTTTTCACCTCCGTCTTTATTTTTTTCATCTTTTCCATTTTACAAGAGGTGCTCATCTCAACAACCAGACGGTGGGTGTGACGGGAGAAGCATCAAGGGCAGGAGTTGGAGACCAGCGTGAGCAACTGAGCAACACAAGTAGGAGAGCCCAGCTGAAAGAGATGAAAAAGGAGGAGGAGGAGGACGAGGAGGACAGGGGGAGTGGGTGGGGGGAGGAGAAGGAAAGAAAAGAAAAGAAAAAGAAAGAGAAAAGCAACCACCAAGAAAGTTAAAATCGTCCAACGTTCGGAAGCTCAAGACCAGGCTGACCAAGACAGAGAAACCCCATCTGTACTAAAAATATAAAAGTCAGCCGGGCACGACGGCGCTTCACCGTCATTCCAGCTCCTCGGGAAGGCCAAGGCAGGAGGATCACTCGAACCCGGGAGGCGGAGGTCGCAGCGAGCCGAGATCACGCCATCGTAGTCCACCCTGGGCGACAAGAGTGAAACTCCGTCTGGAGGGGGAGGGGGAGGGGGGAGGGGGAGGGGGGAGGGGGGAGGGGGATGGGGGAGGGGAGATCGGTGAGACGCGTCTCAAAATTTTATCTGTTCGCATTCCGCGTGCATAAAACGGAAAGAACCGACCCACGAGAAATACGACCAGAGCGTACCGTGCCCACGCGTGTCATCCCAGCACTGTGGGAGGCCGACGTGGAAGGACGGCCGGAGCGTAGACGTTTGAGATCACCTCGACGTGTGAGACGACACCTGCAATAATAATAATCATAGTTTAAAAAGCGATCACGTGTGCCCAGAGCATGGACAACAAAGCGAGAGCACACCCGTACTAAAAAGAAGACGATTGACAGGCAGGCAGGCAGGCAGGCAGGCAGGCAGGCAGGCAACTATAGAATGAGCCAGGTGCAGCGTCTCACGCCTGTCACAGCAGCAGCGCGGGCGGCCGAGGCAGGCAGGCGGATCGCTCGAGAACAGGAGTCCGAGACCAGCCCGGGCCACACGACAGAACGCCGGACCCCATCTCACTCACATACACACATACACAGATACCTGCCTACCTACCTACGGAAAACATGAGATATGAGAAAGAACATAAAAGTCACCCGGTGTGGTGGTGCACGCCCATAGTCCCAGGAAACGGGGACGGGAGGGATGAGACGCAGGACGGCCACTCGGTCGGTCGGTCGAAAGCGTTGAGGCTGGGGTGATCCCGGGCGACAGAGGCAGGGAAGGAAGGAAACCAATGAAACAAGCAAGCAAACGATGAACATGACAATGACCTAGAATAACCCATGAGAATAAAGAAGCAAATAAGAGGGTACGAATAAAGCTAAAAGGTAAGGTAATGAAGATGACAATCCACCGTTTTCTCTCCAGCCCAGCCCAGCCCAGCCCAGCCCAGCCCAGCCCAGCCCAGCCCAGCCCAGCCCAGCCCAGCCCAGCCCAGCCCAGCCGGAGTGGAGGCGCGCGATCACAGCCCACGTTCGCCTCTGCCTCCCGGGCTTAAGAGATCCCTGTAGTCCCATCCCAGCTACTTGGGAGCCTGAGGTCACCAGAGCCCAGAGTGAGAAGATCAGGCAGGCCCCAAAAGAAAAGGAAATAAATACACGAACATTGTTAATCCATAATAAACGAAGGATATACATATACAGGTATATGTAAATGACATGGGTTTTTACGTCATACACGTTCATCCATTAAAATTAGCATCTATCCTATACACATGTATGAATGATGGAAATGTCTAGTTTTATCACTAGATATTTTCGTCGGTGTAGGTACGTGTCCGTGTGTCCATATCTACGTATCTATCTATCTAGATAGATATATGTATGTTCACACACAGCAGCGTGGAGAAAAGAAGATTGAAAACCAGAAGGAATCGGTCGGGCGCGGTGGCCGACGCCCGTACTCCCGGCACGCTTTGGGAGGCCGAGGCGGGGGGAGGGGGTGGGGGGAATCGCTAGGTCAGGAGTTCGAGACCAGCCCGGCCAATATGGTGAAATTCCGTCTTCGCTCAAAATACAAAAACTGCTGTTCGCTTGAGAGCCCTGGAGGCAGCGGCGGCGGCGAGCCGAGGAGGCACCAACGCGCTCCAGCTCCAGCCTGGGCGACAGAGCGAGATTCCGTCTCCAGAAAGAAGGAAGAAGGAAAGAATGGGGGCGGCGGGGGGCGGCGAGGAAAACCACCCACCCCCCCACCCCCACACGACCAAAAAAAAACAAGAGGGAGTATTACTGGCCGACGGCAACAGCGACTCCCTCCCTCTTAAAAGTCCCGCGGACGCAAACTCCAAATGGGGCAGAGAAAAATGTAGGAGAGGGAGTTCCGCGTGGTCCCAGCTCCACCGAAGGCCGAGGCCGGTGAAGGGCACCCGCGCGTGAACGGGGATCGGCGCCCTCGCAGCGATCCACCGCAGCCCGCGGAGGGAACGGCCAGCGGCCGGCCTGCCGGTCGACCCGGGACACGGCGGGCCGCCTGCCGAGTCCGGGGCTCGCGGGCGGCCGCCGATCGACCCCGGAGGTCCGAAACAGGAGCGGCCGCCAGCCGAGGTCGCCCGTGTGTGGGGACGCCCCGGGCCTCGCCGCCGCCCGCTTCCCGCCACCCTCGGAGGAAAGAGGGGGAAGGACGCACGAGGGCCGGGACCCCGGGTGGGCGACCCCCTGGCCCGGGCGGCCACCCCCGGGACGGGGGCCGGCGGGCCACGGACCCGGCTCGGCGCGGCCGCCTCCGCGGCTCCCACCCACGCTCCCCGAGCTCCGTCCCAGCCCGGAGCGGACGAGCCGCCCCGGCGGGGAACGGGGAGGAGGCGGGAGCCGAAGAAGCGGGGCGCGCCGACCGGGGACGCGCGCCCGCCCCCCCACAGCCCCGCCCCGCCCCGCCCCGCCCGTGGTCGGCGGGGAGGGAGGAAGACGAACGGACGGACGGACGGCGCCGGACGCGCACGCCCCGCCGGGCCCCGAGACCAGGCAGGCCCAAAAAGGAAAGAAAATAAACGAAAATGGTTAATAAATAATAAACAAACGAAAGAAGGAAGGAAGGAAGGAAGGAAGGAAATACATATACAGGTATATGTAAATGAAATGGGATTTTATGTCATACATGTTCATACATGAACATCTATAAGCATGTCTTAATTATGGAAATATATAGTTTTATCAGTAGATATTTTTGTCGGTGTATGTATATATGTATGTATGTACATATCTGTCTCTATCTACATCTATAGGTATAGATATATCTCTCTCTCTATATAGATATATCTTATACCTATAGACACATATACGTATGTTCACACACCGCAGCGTGCAGAAAAGATTGAAAAAAAGAAGGAATCGGCCAGGCGCGGTGGCTGAGGCCCGTGCTCCCGGCACGGTTTGGGAGGCCAAGGCGGTGGGGAGGGGGGGCGGTGGATCGCTAGGTCAGGAGTTCGAGACCAGCCAGGCCAATATGGTGAAATTCCGTCTTTGCTCAAAATACAAAA
>NC_072007.2:2659796-2677296 GCF_028885655.2 Pongo abelii | reverse complement strand
GCGCCGGACGGAAGGCCACGCACACCCACCGCTCGCGGCGGCCGCGTCCCAACCCGCTGGGACGCCGGGCCCGGCCCGGCGGGATCCTCCCCCGACTCGGAAGGGGGAGGCGCGGGCCACACAGCAGGCGACGAGCCGCGCTCGGCCACCACCGCGGTGGCCGGCGGAACCCTCGCTCTCCCCACCCTCAACCCGTCGAGGGGGAAGAGGAGGAGGGTCCTCTGCGCGCGAGTCGCTACGACAGCGCTACCATAAAGGCAGAAGGAGACAGAGGCGGCAGGCCGGGAGATCCGGCACCCCAAGGCACACCTCTCTCAGATCGCTAGAGAAGGCTTTCTCACCGAGGGTGGGTCACACTCCCCACCCGCCGGTCGCCCCTCGTCGGGCCCGCAGAGGCGCTCGGGGACGCCCGGGGAAGGGAGGGGGCCTGCGGTACGAGGAGAAGCGCGCCTGCGGCGACCTCGAGCGTTCGCGGTCAGGGCGGGGGCCCGGCAGGCTCACAAGGCCCCCCCCGTCCACCCGCCTCCTGCGTCGCTTCCGAGGCAAAGCCACGCACGCGACCGGTCGGAGGCAGAACGGCAGCCCCTCGGCGGCCGGCCGGCGCACGCGTCACCGGCCCGAGCCCGCCGCGATCGCTCACACGGCCCTCGCGCACCCGCCAGAGGGGAGCACGGGACGTGCGCTCGCCGGACCAGGCGGCGCCCTTCCCCGCGCGGGAGGGGCGCGCATCTCATCTCACTCGACCGCCTCGAACCCCACGCCGACGGGCTCCCCTCGGGACCCACGCGCGGACACCGGAGGAGGGGACGCCGGGGGCGGGAGGGACACACCACCGCTCGGCCTCGGGCACCTGAGGGACAACCCGGAGCGCTCCAGGAGCACCGCAAAGGCCCGGGCGGAGCCAACGCTCGCGCGAAACCCCCCGAGAGGGCAGCACGACGGGCCGGCGGGACGGCACCCCCACCGCCGCGGAGGGGGCCCGCCCGCAAGTCGACGACCGCGGGAGGCGAGAGCGAGGGGTGCCCGCCGCGTCAGAGGACCCCGCCGACCCACCCCGCGAAGCGGAGAGCGGGGACGGGACAGCCAGGTCAGGCCGGGTTCCGCACCCCACGCCTTCCCAACGCACCACCGGCAGGCGGACGGAGGAGAGGCAAGGGGCCCCCGCGGGCGGGGCGAGAAGAACGGTCCCATTCGCCACGAATGTCCGCCCCTCGCCCGTCGCGGCTCGGATCTGGCCCGGGAGAGCGTGACGTCACCACATCGATCACGGAAGAGCCCCCGGGAGCGGGGGTTCGGCCAGCCGGCCGGCGAGCGAGCCGATCGGCCCCGGCCATCCCCCGCTCCGGGGAAGGGGCGGCGGACAACCCAGCGGAGACGAGGACGCCTGACACGCGCGGCACGGGGCCGACGGGGGTGGGGTTGTCACGGCCGCCCCGGGTGCCCGCGGCGGAGAGCGCACGGGGGCAGGGTAGCCCTCGCCGCCTTCCCCGCCGCCCCCGGGTGGGTCAGAGACCCGGACCCGGGCCGACACCGGGAGTCGGGACGCTCGGACGCGCGAGAGAGCAGCAGGCCCGCGGGCCCCAGCAGCAGGCGGCTCGAGCGGGAGCAGGGCCGGCTAGCCGGGTCAGCGGTGGGCCAGAGTCCCGCACGCATCCGGAGGCCCAACCTCTCCAGCGACACAGGTCGCCAGAGGAGAGCGTGTCAGCAATAACCCGGTGGCCCAAAATGCCGACTCGGAGCGAAAGATATATCTCCCCCGGGGGCAGGAGGCCCGATCGCCGACCACGCCGCCGGCCCAGGACACCCACGACACGGACATCTGTCCCCAAAATCGCCACCATCGCAGCCAGACACGGAGCACCCGGGGCCCCCTGGTCGACCCCAGGACACACGCGGGAGCGGCGCCGGGCCAGGGAGGCCCTCCCGGCCGCCCGTGCCACACGCACGGGCCGGCCCGTGTCTCCGGAGCGAGGCCCGGAAGCAGTTTCGGCCGGCCCCCCGTGCGATCGGGACACACGAGGGACCGAAGGCCGGCCAGGTGTGACCTCCCGGGCCGCACGAGGGCTCGGGGAGCGCTCTCCGACTCCGCACGGGGACTCGCCAGAAAGGATCACGGCGGAGGGACCGCGGCCCGGCCCGGGGACCGCTCCCCGGCACCCGGGGGACGGGGGCAGGACGGTCCCCGCCTCCCCACGGGGACCCGGAAACACATTCGGCCGCCGCCTCAGACGGCCAGGACGCGCGCGGGCCCGCGACCGAGCCGGGAAGGGCGTCCCCGGCCTCCCGCGCCACGCGCGGTGGGTCCCCGCGGGTCGCGGCTCGGGCCTCGGGAGCTGCGGCGCGCTGGTCGACCGGCCCGGGCGGCCCCACGGCCCGGCTCGGGCCCAGAAGTGCAGCGACAGCCTCTCCCCCACATAAACCTGCACGCCAGAGCTCTGACTCACAAGCGACGCGCCACAGCCCTGGCGCCACCGGGCCAGCCGGGCTGACGACCGCGGGCTTTCCGGAGCTCTGCCTGGCTCACAGCGGGGACGGTCCCCTCCCTCGGCAGCTGCCACCGCAGCTCCGGAAGCCAAGAGCACGATCTAACAGCGGCCGCCAGATGGAGCCCGACGACCGTCGCGAACGTCAGCGAGACCGATCCGGACGGCTGGCAGGGCGGCCCGTGGACCGCCAAAGCGAAACCGTGAGTCGAGAAGCCCTTCCCGAGGCCGAAAACGCAGCCCCTCTCCCCCAACCCCACAGAAACGCCTCCCCAAAACGTGTCCCCGCATCGACCGCGACAGAGTCAGAAGACAACCCACGGCGTCTGGGTGTTTGGAGATGCATCTCGGAGGGAGGGAGGGAGGGAGGGAGGGAGGGAGGGAGGGAGGGAGGGAGAAAGAAAGAACCCACAAGGAAGGACTCGGTCGCGGGTCGCTGCGGACACAGGGAGAGGCAGAATGCCTAGGCTCTTCCAGAATCCACACAGAGACAGACAGAGGGAGAGAAAGACGGAGGGAGGGAGAGAATGGAGAAAAGAGACAGATGGTGAAAGGGAAGGAGGGAGGGAAGGGAGCAGGGAGGGAGGGAGGGAGGGAGAGAGGGAGGGAGGGAGGGAGGAAGAAAGTGGAGAAAAGAGAGACCATCTAAAAAACAGAGATACGGAAAGAAAACTTCTTAAACGTTCCATTTTTTCAAAGACAGGTGGAGAGGAAAGAAACACGAAAAGGAGAGAAAGAAGGAGGAAAGAAACGAAGGAAAGAGGGGAAAAGAAACAGAGAGGAAAGAAAAATGAAGGAAAGACGGAACGAAAGAGAAATAAGACACGAAGGAAAAAAGAACAGAAAGAGAGAGAGAAGGAAAGGAAGAGAGGAAGAAACACGTAAAGGAGGAAAGAGAGGAAGAAAGGAAGGAAGAAACACATCAAGGAGAGAAAGGAAGGAAGAATCACATCAAGGAGAGAAAGAAAGAAAACGGATAAATATGCCCGTTTATCTATAAATACAAATACAACACTCTTCACACATAAGCATAGACGTATTCATCTACCATCGTTTCTTCACGTAGCAACGTATATTTATATTTCATAAATTTATAGAAGCGTATCTCTACACACGTGCTTTGCATAAGTGTACTTCTATACAATAAATACATCTGTCGCGTATAAATGTACTTATCCGTACGTCCACGTAAACATCTATAGTTATATACAAACGTATGAAAACACTTACATTTCTAAATAAAAGTGAGTACATAGAAACGAAACAAATAAAACATACGACGAACCGAGTCCACAGGCAGGGCGCGGTGGCTCACGCCTGTCATCCCAGCACTTCGAGAGGCCGAGGCGGGCGCATCACCTGAGGTCGGGAGTCAGAGACCAGCCCGGACAACGTGGTGAAACCCCGTCTCTACTAAAGATACGAAAATCGGCCGGGCGTGGAGGTGCATCCCTGTCATCCCAGCTACTCAGGAGGCCGAGGCAGGAGAATCGCTTGAACCCGGGAGGTGGAGGGTGCGGTGAGCCAAGATCGCGCCATCGCACTCCAGCCTGGGACACTTGAGTGAAACTCTGTCTCAAAGAGACGGAAGAGAAAGAGAGAGAGAGAGAGAGAGAGAGAGAGAGAGAGAGAGAGAGAGAGAGAGAAACAGAAAGAGAGAGAGAGAAAGAAAGAGCGAGAAAGAAAGAGAGAGAAAGGAAAAGAAAAAAAGAGCAAAAGAAGAAAGAGAAAGAAAGAAAGAAGGAAGAAAGGAAGGAAGGAAGAAAGAAAGAAGGAAGAAAGAAAGGAAAGAAGGAAGAAAGAAAGAAAGAAACAAAGAAAGAAAGAAAGAGAGACAGACAGACAGACAGAGAGAGAGAGAGAGAGAGAGGCCGGGCACGGTGGCTCACGCCTGTCATCCCAGCACTTTGGGAGGCCAAGGCAGGCGGATCACCTGAGGTTGGGAGATGGAGACCAGCCTGACCAACGTGGGGAAACCCCGTCTCTACAAAAAATACAACATCAGCCGGGCACGGTGGCACACGCCTCTAATCCCACCTACTAGGGAGGCTGAGGCAGGAGAATCGCTTGAACCTAGGAGGCGGAGGTTGCGGTGAGCCGAGATCGCGCCATGGCCCTCTGGCCCGGGCAACAAGCGTGAAACTCTGTCTAAAAAAAAAAAAAAAAAAAAAAAAAAAAAAAAAAAAAAAAAAAAGAAAGAAAGAAAGAAAGAGAGAAGGAAGAAAAAGAAAGAAAGAAAAGGCAAGGCAAGGCAAGGCGAGGCAAAGCGAGGCAAATCTACCCGCTTTCACTACATCCGGGGAGAATCAGGAAAGTCCCCACCAACGACAAGGCCTAAAGGGGAGCCGCCATCTGTAAAACCCGAGCAGAAGGGTCCACGCGGGTTAAAGACACGAAGAAACACAAGGAAACCACCGACCAAGGAGAAGGACCATCTGGCCCAGCCAGGGTCTGTCTCCTGAGGTCGTCTGGGCAACCAGGGACCGGGACGGAGGGAGGGCGGGACTCCGAACCTCCGTCTCGAAAAACAAATCCCGCTCATAAAATAAAATTCCGTTAAAAAAAGAAAGTACGCATCGTTCCTAACGTGTCTGGTGCCTCGAAAGGCGAGAGGGGTCTGTGTACGTCACTGTGGGGGGGGGGGGGGGTTCTCTTTTTTTTTTTTTTTTTTCTTTTTTCCCGGAAACTCACTTTTTAAGTATTTTCTTTCATGTCAGTTTTATTTTCCTTTTTTTTGAGACGGAGTCTCGCTCTGTCGCCCAGGCTGGGGTGCGGTGGCGCGATCTCGGCTCACCGCAACCTCCGCCTCCCAGGTTCAAGCGATTCCCCTGCCTCAGCTCGGCCTCCCGAGTAGCTGGGATTACAGACAGTACAGCACCGCGCCCGGCTAATTTTGTGTATTGTGAGGAGAGATGGGGTTTCGCCATACTGGCCCTGCTGGTCTGACCGCCTCGTGATCCACCGGCCTTGGCCGCCCAAAGTGCTGGCGATGACAGGCTTGAGCCACCGCGCGGGGCCTATTTGTTTGCTTTATTTTATTTTCTTTGTTTATTTTCATTTATGTGTTTATTTATTTGATTTTATTTTTCTGAGACGGAGTTTCGCTCTTGTTGCTCAGACTGGGGTGCGATGGCGCGATCTCGGCTCACCGCAACCTCCGCTTCCCAGGTTCAAGCGATTCTCCTGCCTCAGCCTTCCTAGCAGCTGGGATTATAGGCATGCGCTACCACACCCGGCTAATTTTGTATTTTCAATTGAGACGGGATTTCCCCATGTTGGTCAGGCTTGTCTCCGACTCCCGACTTCAGGTGATGCGTCCACCTCGGCCTCCCAAAGTGATGGGATGACAGGCATGAGCCACCGCGCCCGGCCTGTTGTATTGTATTGTATTGTATTGCGTTGTATTGTATTGTGTTGCGTTGTGTTGTGTTGTGTTGCGTTGCATTGTATTGTATTGGAATGCATTGTATTGACTTATTTTATTTCGTTAGTTATTTCTGTGTTATTCTGTTTATTTATGTGTTTGCTTGTTTTTGCCTGATCAAAGGTCAATCAGACCCAGTCGTCAAAGTGGCGATTTCCTAGGCAACGAGGGAGGGAGGAACTTGGAGGTGGGGGCGGGGGCGGTGGGGAAGACACGGTTGCCCCAGGCTGCGCGCAGGCGGCCTGGTGCTTCCTTCCTCTGCGAGGCCTCCGTTTTCAGAGCAACAGTGGCCGCTAGGTGATGCCCGACGTCTGCCAATGAGAGTGTCAGCCCGGAATGAATTGGGATCCCCTTGGGGGGGGGCGGGGAAGGATGTGCGGGGAAGGATGGAGGCGATTCCCCACAACTAATCGACCAGGGCCCCTGGGGGGACACAGCCTAAGTCCCCACCCATCGGATCATCTGGAACTTCCGTCCAGAGACGAGAGACCGACTGGGAATTCTCTCAGTCAAGGTCCAAACCGAAAAGAATCACCGGCACAGACACCAGGACTAAGGCAATTTCTAAAAGACTGGTTTCTGTGTTTTGGGTGAATCCGTGTATTTCTGTATCACAAAATTACCTATTTCGAACGCTACGATTTTTCTCCTCCTTTCGTGTCCCGTCCTGTGATACACAGACCAGGGGACTCCTCAGCTCACAGTCCATGAGGCCAGAAGATGACGTCCCAAATTTCTATTTAGAATGAATTTAAGCAGGCCAGCCAAAGCCAAACACTCTGCCCTGAAACTATCGGGAAGACAAGCGGGGGGGGGGGGGGGAGGCGGGAGTCTGGGCGCGGTAGGCTCGTGCCTGTCATCCCCGCACTCTTGGGAGGCCGAGCGCAGGTGGATCCTTCGATCCAAGCCTTGGCAACATGGTGAGACCTCGTCTCAAACAAAAATACAAAAACTAACTGGTTCCATAACCTGGACTCAAAGTTAATAAATAGATAAATAGGCCGGGGGCGGTGGCTCACGCCTGTCATCCCAGCACTGTGGGAGGCCGAGGCGGACGGATCACGGGGTCAGGAGATCGAGACCATCCTGGCTACCACAGTGAATACCCATCTCTACTCAAAATACAAAAAAGTAGCCAGGTACGGTGGCGGGCGCCTGTAGTCCCAGCTACTCGGGAGGCTGAGGCAGGAGAATGGCGTGAAACCGGGAGGCAGAGCTTGCCGTGAGCCGAGATCGCGCCGCTGCCCTCCAGCCTGGGCAACAGAGCGAGAGTCTGTCTCGAAAATAAATAAATAAATAAATAAATAAATAAATAAATAAATGAATAAATGAATGAATGAATGAATGAATGAATAAAGAATAGCAAATAAATAAATACATTAAAATTGAAAACTAAAAAAAAATAAAAATAAAAAAGTGTAGCCGGCCGGGCGCGATGGCTCACGCCTGCCATCCCAGCACTTTGGGAGGCCGAGGTGGGGAGATCACCTGGGGTCGCCAGTTCGAGACCAGCCTGACCCACATGGAGAAATGCCGTCTCTACTAACAATACAAAATCAGCCGGGTGTGGTGGCCCATGCCTGTAATCCCAGCTACTCTCAGGAGGCTGAGGCAGGAGAATCGCTTGAACACGGCAGGTGGAGGTTGCGGTGAGCCGAGATGGTGCCACTGCACTCCAGCGTGGGCACCAAGAGTGACACTCCGTCCCAAGGAAAAAAAAATGAAGTGCTGTATTCTGTTATTTCTGCTTCCTGCCCTGAGAAGAACATAGTACAACTGTTGCCTGCCAGCCTGCCTGCCTGCCTGCCTGCCTGCCTGCCTGCCTGCCTGCCTGCCTGCCTCCCTGCCTGCCTGCCTGTGACAGGGCCTCACTCTGTCTTTCGCCCAGACTGGAGCACAGTGACACCATTATGGCTCGCTCACTGCAGCCTCAACCTCCCCAGGGTTAGGCGATTCCTCAAGGGATCCTACGGCCTCGGCCTCCCAAAGCGTTGGGGTTACAGGCGTGAGCCACCAGCACCCAGCCTGAGTTAATACGTCTGGTCTCACTACGTCCTCACCACACACCCATGAAGAACTCAAGTCAAGAGAGAGTCGGCAAGAGACTCTCAGCATTCTCTCCTGAAAGCACGAGTGTCCCGAGCGCCTGTGGTTTCAGGTGGCCGCGCGTAGAGGAGAGATCGCCAATGTTTCCAGAGAGGTGCGAGCCACAGTCATTCGAGGGCATCCGAGCACGAGATGGGGTTTCTGACAGCGACTTAAGGGCCAGGAAGGGCCAGAATCTGCCGAGGCCCGTGTTCCAGGGTGGGGCCGATGGAACCCAAGGTAGAGGGAGTCAGCGGTCCGCACGGAGAGAGCTCCAGCCCTAGGCCCCGCGGTGCAGACCGAATCAGAAGGAAGAGAGTCCTTCGTCCTACATGCCACATCCCTCACATCCCCCCACTGAACTTGGGAGCGGATCCGTGTTCCAAACACGAGGTGACCCTCGGTTTGCAATGGATCACAAGGGGCCGGGCTTTCCAGAGTCGGCAGGATAGAGAAGTCATTCGGGCTCGGCCTCCCCCATCCCCCGGGAACGGTCCCGCTGGTGACTTTAAACGAGCCGGGGCTGGCCTGGCCGGGCCATAGCCGCTACGGGAGTGGGGTGGCAGTGGGGTGCGGGCGGTGTGGGGTGGGGGGATGCCTGAGGCACTGCAGAAAGTGGGCCTGAGCCTCGAGGATGACGGTGCTGCAGGAACCCGTCCAGGCTGCTCTATGGCAAGCACTAAACCGCTGCGCTTACCGAGATGCGGTTTTCCTCGCAGAACGCCTTTATGCAGAAGTACACTCAGAAGAAGCCTTGTTTTCACTGGTGACCTGTCCTTACCCCTCAGGAAAGGCCTATAAAGCATATAGACTCTGGAAAGGACACAGTGGTACTGCACCGCCATGCAAATACCGGCTTGCAAAATGTTGCGTGGATCTCAGCAAGCTTGCAGAAGGGGAACACATCTTATCGGGTGGAGTGTTTCCTAAGCAGAAAAGCCATGACGATATTTTTACTGAGTCTGGTGATTCAGCTCGCTTTACTCTCTCATTGCCGGGACACGCATATCGCAAGACAGATCGGCTTGCCAAAGGATCAGAATGTGACCAACAGGGCCTTAGTTGAAATCCTTTCCTCTGGTATCCCTTTGAATCATTATGTGAAGTAGGTGAAAAAGCAAGATCCTGACCAAACACTTCCATTCACATCTTTACAGAACTTTGGCAACTGTCTGTCCAAGTGTTGCCCCACACAAGTACCTCGTCCTAGCTTATGTCACAGACAGCCTGAGACCGTTCTTACGGAAACACCCCAGGACACCATTGAATTAAACAGATTGAGTTTAGAATCTTCCAATTCAAAGTACTCCTTGAATACAGATTCCCCAGTGTCTTCTATGGATTCAGCTGTCATTTCACCTGATACTGTCCCACTGGGAACGGGAACTTCCATGTGATCTAAACAGGTGCAAAATGAACCAAACACCGGTCGAAGTTTATTAGGAGGGCCAGCAGCTGTTGGTCCATTCACCCCAAGTGTTGGGACTTTGCCAGTAGAAACCTCGAGTCCCGGAGATGGATCCTATTTACAAAACTACACCGCTTTGAGACACCTTCTGTAATTGACGTGCCACCCACCGGAGCCCCTTCAAAAAAGTCTGTTGCCAGAATCGGCCAAACCGGAACACAGTCTGTCTTCTCGCAGAGGGGAATCAGCCGAAAGGTCACTCCAATTCTTGCAAAAACACAAAGTTCTTGTCCACAAACGAGTGGAACGCCTCAGGTGTTGAGCCCCACTATGGCGTCTCCCCCAAATGCACGACCTCGAAGAAATTCGCGACTCTTGATTAGTGACAGCTCCACAACCAAGGATAATAGGAAAAAATTTAAAATGAAGTTTCCACCTGAAATCCCAAGCAGAAAAACAAAAAGTAGAACTAATAAAGGAGGTACACCACAACCTAACATAAACGATAGCCTGGAAATGACAAAACTGGACTCTTCCATCGTTTCAGAAGAGAAAAGAGCCGCAATCACACCTCAGATTCAGGCTTTTCATCTACAAAAAGCAGCAGCAGAAGGCTTGATGAGCCTTCTTCGTGAAAGGGGGAAAGGTTATTTAGCTTTGTGTTCTTACCACCGCAAAGAAGCTATCCATATTTTGAGCCATCTACCTTCTCACCACTAGAATACCGGTTGGGTACTGCGCCAAATTGGAAGGGCCCGTTTTCAACTTTCAGAGTCCATGCGACCTGAAAGAATATTCTCAGAGGTTAGAAGGAGGGAGAATTATAGAGTCGAAGGCATGGAGATCTACACTACAACACTTTGGCATCCTCCGAAAGATGTTGCTCTTTCAGTTCTGTCAAAAGACTTCACAGACATGGATAAAAGTTCTCCAGCCAGAGGCCTGGTGTGCTGCAGGGACCCGTTGCAGTCTGCAACGGGAACAGGATATTGCCATTAAATTCTTCCAGAGAACTATCGAGGTGGATCCAAATGATGCTTACGCCTATACCGTCTTAGGGCGTGAGTGTGTCTTCACTGAAGAATTGGACAAAGCCTTAGCTTGATTTCGAAATGCTATCAGAGTCAGTCCTAGACATTGCAATGCATGGTGAGTGGTCAGGAAGCGTAAAGACAAGGTCTTACGGATGGTGCCGGTACTCGCTAATTTTTCTTGTTAGATAGCTCTTTATTGTCATGAATTTGGTGACGAATACTTAGGGATGGTACACGCTGGTCAATAACTTCTAACTAAGATGTTTTCTTATGAAATGTATGTCTTGAACAAACTCTTAAATGAACTCATGATAATAGAATACCAGATCCTTATACTCAACAGTTTCTGTCTTCTACCAAACTTTTGTAGATACCGTAGTTGTCTTTAGGGTGTGTGTGTGTGTGTGTGTGTGTGTGTGTGTGTGTGTGTGTGTGTTTCTTTAGTTTTGTTACTTGATTTGTTACTTTTTGTTCGAGCACCGCAGCGGTGATGGGGACAAAAAGGGCTTGGGAGATTGGAAAGGAATAGCATCATTCACTTATTGGATAATAGAAAAAAATATGGAAACGATTCACTAGCTGCTGCTTTGTGACAGTGTTCCAGTCTATGGCGTTACTATGAAGAACTGAGCGTCCCCTTTTATTCAGCGGTCTCTCTGTTTCACGGTTTTGTGCTTGTGTGTCAGTAGACACACAGGAAATGTCTACCTGGGTCGTATGGTTATCAACTGAATAAGATATGAAAAAGCGTGGTCCTACTTCTGCCTCAACACCATACTGACTGTTGACATTTATTCTATTTTTCTGGGCTGACTTAATAGTTAAAACCTCAAGAGAAGGCCGGGCGCGGTGGCTCACGCCTGTCATCCCGGCACTCTGGGAGGCCGAGGCGGGCGGGTCACAAGGTCAAGGGATCGAGACCATCCCGGCCAACATGGTGAAACCCCGCCTCTATTAAAAGTAGAAAAATTAGCTGGGCGTGGTGGTGGGCGCCTGTGGTCCCAGCTACTCGGGAGGCTGAGGTGGGAGAATCTCTTGAACCCGGAGAGGTGGAGGTTGCAGTGAGCCGAGATCACGCCATTGCGCTCCACGCTGGGCGACAGAGCGAGACGCCCCCTCAAGAAAAGAAAATAAAAAAAATAAATAAATACATAAATGAATATCAAGAGAAAGTATAATTCTGAAGTCATAAGCCTGTGGTCGTTTTCTTGTCAGATACGGTTATCTTTGGGGTGGGTTAATTGTTACAGCAGTGGAGTTTTTTCATTGGATTTGCTTCTGAATCTGAAGCATTAGATTACTAAAACATTTTTTGATTTGTGACTATGTTGTTTAGTGGGTGATATCTCATTCTGCTGTAGTAGTTACATCTCCTGAAAGATGGCCAAAAACATAATAGTGCTAGCTATCGCTGACCAATGTAACAATCAACTTGCCGATACTGCCTTCTCTTCCGACGGCCGTGTTCTCCGTGACATTTTAAGAACTCAGTTCTTCATGAGACTTGTGTTGTTTTTTGATTTTTTCCCAAGTCTGGTTGATCCTTGTGTCGTTTGCTTTTTAAATGTGTATCGTCCGTTCAGCTATTTCGCAGGAGTCGCATTCTTAAAAAAACTTAACCGTATCAAAAATTGTGTTTAAAGGAGGATTATTCAGATCGGCAAGCTTTTACTAGGAAGAGTTTAAATGCTGACATATTTAGGTAGCTCTCAATACTGAGCCACTTTATTCTAACTACAAAATAGATAGATAGCTGTTCTTTTGTTTTCACTTTGACTATCACTAGCACGGTGTTTAATACCTTTTCTTCATCTCTAACACAATGATAATGATATAGGAAGCCACTCAAATCAAGCAGATATGTTGTGCTTTTAAGAAAAAAAAAAAAAAAAAAGTCTTTCTGTGGCACAGAACGAGGAGGTGTGGCTGGAATCTAGAATCTGCAGTGAAAACCAATGAAAGAGGGCGAAACCCCGTGTCTACTAAAAAGAAAAAAATGAGCCGGCCACGGTGGCAGTCTCTCTGGTTCAAGTGCAGGAGAATGACTGGAACCCAGGAGGCAGAGGTTGCCGTGAGCTGAGATCACGCCACTGCACTCCAGCATGGGGGACAGAGCAAGACTCCATCTCAGAAACAAACAAACACACAAAGCCAATAAAGGTGTTTCATTCAACCCGTCAGGCTCAGGTCTCTCGAACAGGATACATCCGGCCCCCGGAGGAAACGTCGAGGGGTGGGGTGGAATCTATTTTGTGGCCTCAAGGGAGGGTGTGAGAGGTAGTCCCGCTGCAGGCAAGCGGTGATGGCCTAAGGAAGCCCCTCCGCCCAAGAAGCGATATTCATTTCGAGCCTGTCAGCCACCCGAGAGGGAGACTCGGGCTCTCTGCAGACCCCGCAACCCCCACCCCAGCCCCACCCCCACCCCCACCCCCCCACCTCGTGAAATGGGCTCTCGCTCCATCAGGCTCTGTTCACACCGTGTGGTTTTGTAACCTCCAGCGTGTGTGCGTGGGTTGCTTGGTGGGGTGGGGCCGGCTGTGGACAGAGGAGGGGATAAAGCGGCGGTGTCCCGTGGGTGCCCGGGACTTGGGATGTGGGACGTGGGACGTGGGTGGGGTGGCCAGAGCCTAGGGAACTCATCGCCTGTCAGGACGTCTCCCCTCCTAGTCCCCTCTCTGACCTACGCTCCACGTCTTCGCAGTTCAGTGGGGACCTTGTGGGTGGAGTCACCATCCCTTTGGACTGTAGCCGATGAAGGCCGGGCTCCCAAGAGTCTCCCCGGAGTCGGGGCCTTGGCCAGGCTCACAAGGATGCTGACGGTGACGGTTGGTGACGGTGATGTACGTTGGAGGCCTCGGGCCGACGCAGAGGTATCCATTTGACCTCGGTGGGACAGGCCAGCTTTGCGGAGTCCCGTGCGTCCTTCCAGAGACTCATCCAGCGCCAGCAAGCATGGTCCCGAGGGTCCCAGCTCCCAGCAGAGACACTTTTGTTCACACAGGATCCCGGACAGGGAAGTTCTCAGCAGGCCTTAGGCCTCCTAGCCAAAAAGCCAAAACCACTTCTGGGATTTTTTTCGAAGAGCCAGTGGTTCCACAAGGGGCCGTGGGTACTTGTGGAAATGGAGAGAAGTGTTTGCGGATACATATTTGAGACCCAACGGGCAGGGCTCGGTCACAGGTCACGCAGGACACGGGCAGATGCACATTGAGAAAACCATCCCAGCGTCCTAGGTGAACAGAGGTACGATTTTTCGAGACAGTCGAGGGAGAAGCAACCCCAGATTTGAGGGTTGGATCTTTATTCATATGTAGTACCTATGAGGTATCCAAGTCCAGAAATCAACTCGCCAGTTCTGTACAGCATTCTGTAGGGAGAGGAAATCTGGGATGTCAGAAGTTACGAATTCAGGCCTTGGTAATGGATTAGATTAGATGTGCTTGAGCTTATTTTGCAAAAAAAAAAAAAAAAAAAAAAAAAAAAAAAAAAAAAAAAGAGAGGGCGGGAGATAGCGAGAGCCAGAGACCGAGACAGAGAGAGAGAGAGAGAGAAAGAGAGACAGAGACAGAGACAGAGACAGAGAGAGACAGATGGAGAGCGACAACGATACAGAAAGAGAGAAAGACAAAAAGAGAGAGAGACAGATAAAGAGACAGACAGAGAAAGACAGAGATGGACAGAGACAGAGAGAGAAACAGAAAGAGAGAAACAGAGACAGGAAGGGAGAGAGACAGCCAGACAGCCAGACAGAGAGAGAGAGAGAGACAGAGACAGAGAGAGACAGACGGAGAGAGACAACGATACAGAAAGAGAGAAAGACAGAAAGAGAGAGAGACAGATAAAGAGACAGACAGAGAAAGACAGAGATGGACAGAGACAGAGAGAAACAGAAAGAGAGAGAAACAGAGACAGGAAGGGAGAGAGACAGAGAGAGACAGACAGACAGGCAGAGAAAGAGAGTAAGAGTTAGACAGAAGGCAGACACACACACACACAGAGACAGAGACAGACAGAGAGACAGAGAGAAAGAAAGAGACAGAGAGAGAGAGAGAAAGACAGACAGACAGAGAGAAACAGAGAGAAAGACAGACAGACAGAGAGAAACAGACAGAGACAGAGAGAGAGAGACAGACAGACAGACAGACAGACAGGGGGAGGGAGAGAGAGAGACAGGGAGAGAGAGAGAAGAGAGAGACAGACAGAGAGAGACAGCCAGACAGCCAGACAGGCAGAGAAAGACAATAAGACAGAAGATAGACAGAGAGAGAGAGAGAGAGAGAGAGAGAGAGAGAAACAGACAGACAGGGAGAGAGAGAGACTAAGACAGAAGACAGACACAGTGAGAGAGAGAGAGAGAGAGACAGACACAGAGAGACAGAGAGAAAGAAAGAGACAGACAAAGAGACAGACAGAGAAAGACAGAGACAGACAGAGAGAGACGGAGAGAAACAGACAGACAGACAGACAGACAGGGAGAGAGAGACAGAGAGAGAGACAGACCGACAGACAGACAGGCAGAGAAAGGGAGTAAGACAGAAGGCAGACACAGTGAGAGAGACAGGTAAAGAGGGGGAGGGAGGGAGGGAGAGAGAGAGAGAGAAACAGACAGGCAGAGAGAGAGAGAGAGACAGACAGGCAGAGAGAGAGAGAGAGAGACAGAGAGAGAGAGAGAGAGACACAGACAGGCAGAGAGAGAGAGAGAGACAGACAGGCGAGAGAGAGAGAGAGAGACAGACAGACAGGCAGAGAGAGAGAGACAGAGAGAGAGAGAAAAACAGACAGGCAGAGAGAGAGAGAGAGAGACAGAGACAGACAGAGAGACAGAGAGAAAGAAAGAGACAGAGAGACGGAGAGAAACAGACAGACAGACAGAGAGAAACAGACAGAGAGAGAGAAAGACAGACAGACAGAGGGAAACAGACTGAAAGAGAGAGACAGACAGACAGGGAGAGAGAGAGAGAGACAGGGAGAGAGAGAGACAGACAGACAGAGAGAGACAGCCAGACAGCCAGCCAGACAGCCAGGCAGAGCAAGACAATAAGACAGAAGATAGACAGAGAGAGAGAGAGAGAGAGAGACAGAGAGAGAAACAGACAGGCAGAGAGAGAGAGAGAGAGAGAGCGAGAGAGAAACAGACAGACAGGGAGAGAGAGAGACTAAGACAGAAGACAGACACAGTGAGAGAGAGAGAGATAGAGAGACAGACACAGAGAGACAGAGAGAAAGAAAGAGACAGACAAAGAGACAGACAGAGAAAGACAGAGACAGACAGAGAGAGACGGAGAGAAACAGACAGACAGACAGGGAGAGAGAGACAGAGAGAGAGAGACAGACCGACAGACAGACAGGCAGAGAAAGGGAGTAAGACAGAAGGCAGACACAGTGAGAGAGACAGGTAAAGAGAGGGAGAGAGAGAGAGAGAGAGAGAGAGAGAGAGAGAAACAGACAGACAGGCAGAGAGAGAGAGAGAGAGAGACAGACAGGCAGAGAGAGAGAGAGAGACAGACAGACAGGCAGACAGAGAGAGAGAGAGAGACAGAGAGAGAGAAACAGACAGGCAGAGAGAGACAGACAGGAAGAGAGAGAGAGAGAGAGAGAGACAGAGAGAGAGAGAAACAGACAGGCAGAGAGAGAGAGAGAGGCAGAAACAGACAGGCAGAGAGAGAGAGAGAGAGAGAGAGAGGGAGACAGAGAGAGAGACAGAAACAGACAGGCAGAGAGAGAGAGAGAGACAGAGAGAGAGAGAAACAGACAGGCAGAGAGAGAGAGAGAGACAGAGAGAGAGAGAGAAACAGACAGGCAGAGAGAGAGAGAGAGAGACAGAGAGAGAGAGAAACAGACAGGCAGAGAGAGAGAGAGAGACGGAGAGAGAGAGAAACAGACAGGCAGAGAGAGAGAGAGAGACGGAGTGAGAGAGAAACAGGCAGGCAGAGAGAGAGAGAGAGACAGAGAGAGAGAGAAACAGACAGGCAGAGAGAGAGAGAGAGACAGAGAGAGAGAGAGAGAAACAGACAGGCAGAGAGAGACAGAGAGAGAGAGAGAGAGAAAAGACAGAGAGAGAAAGAGAGAAACAGAGACAGACAGAGAGACAGAGAGAGGGGGAGGAAGGGCGTGCTCGAGAAATAATTACACATATTTTATAATGCTTTTGATCCCATGAACGGTGGCCGGGTTATACTTTGAAAACAACAACAACAACAACAACAACAGCAACAAGAGCAGCAGCAGCAGCGAGAGCAGCAGCAGCATTCACCTACGGATTTCTAGAAAATAAGATGTTATGAAGGATAGTACACTTCCACCGGCTCTCACTGCACGTGGAGAGATTCAGAAAAGCGCTAGTTAACAACAGGAGAAAACAGCAGCTAACATGTCTTGGGGAAAATAGACGTCTTCCTGAAAACTGGGGATTTCTACTTCACCTGAAAAGAAAGACACAGGCAAAGGGAAAAAGACGAACAAACACAAAACAAGCCAACAAACACGGGCCAAGGCACCGTCCCTGGAAATCTTAAGTGAGCAAAGTGTTAGTTTTCAGAAAGCGTTTCTGTTTGGGGCAAACACTAAGAAGGCCCAGACTAGAGCTGTGACGCCTTTCCCGTTGTGAAACTGTGCCGGCTGGAGGGCGGAGAAACGAAAACATCCTGAGAATGGGTGATTGAGACCCAGCCAGGGTGAAGCTTTCCTAGGGAGGCAGGGAGGGAGGGAGGAAGGGAGGCCTGAGGAGGGAAGCTGGGGGAAAATCCCCACAACTGCAGACCCGCCCGCTTGCCCACGCGGGTCAAGGGCTATGCCATCGGCCCAAGCTGCCTCTGGGGAAGTGGGACCGCGCCGCCCCCATCTTCACAAACGGTGGCCACTGAGTGAGGCCTGAGGCCCAGCGATGCAAATGTCAGCCTGGCAAGAATGAGATCATCGCCGGCAAGGGGTGGGGGAAGGGGCGAGAAGACGGAGGCACACCGGGGCGGCTCTGGAAGGTTTCCAAGCAGGGTGTTGGGAGGCGGGGTGTGGGGGTTTCGGGGGGAACCCACCTCGCCGACTCACTAAATGAAGGTAAAGGGACGTG
>NC_072007.2:2649796-2654796 GCF_028885655.2 Pongo abelii | reverse complement strand
GGGAATAGGGCTCTGTGCATATGAATGGGGCTTCAGAAGGCGGTGCCGCGGCTTCCAAAGCGATGCGCCTCGCCTCTCCTCGCCCAGAGCGAGACTCCGTCTGAAAAGAAATACACAAATCAATACTAAAAGAATTCATCCATCCATAAATAAGAAAGAAAGAAAGAAGAAAGAAAGAAAGAAAGAAAGAAAGAAAGAAAGAAAGAAAGAAAGAAAGAAAGAAAGAAAGAAAGAAAGAAAGAAGAAAGAAAGAATCAGTCCAGCGGTCGTGGTCGTGAATCACTCCCCGGAGTCCAGGCGCAGTGGCTCACGCCCGTCACGCCAGCACTCTGAGACGCCGGGTCAGGAGGGTGGCAACAAAACGAGGAGACCCCGTCCGTGGAAAAACATTGAAAAATGAAGGCCGGGCGCGGTGGCTCACGCCCGTCATCCCAGCACTTCGGGAGGCCGGGAAGGGCGGATCGATCACCCGAGGTCGGGAGTTCGAGTCCAGCCCGAGCCACACGGAGAAGCCCCGCCTCCACTAAAAATACCACATCAGCCAGACGTGGCGGCGCCCGCCCGCCATCCCAGCTACTCGGGAGGCCGACGCGGGAGACTCGCTCGAACCCGGGAGGCAGAGGTTGCGGCGAGCCAAGATCGCGCCACCGCACCGCAGTCTAGGCAACCAGAGCGAAACTCTGTCTCGGGGTGGGGGGGGGAAAAAAAAAACGGTCCGGGGACAGTGGCGCGTGCCCGTGGTCCCGGGTACCGTACTCTGGAGGCTGAGGCGGAAGGATCGCTCGAGTGCAGGAACGTCCACGCTGCAGTGAGTGAGCTACGACGGCACCACTGCCGGGGTGACAGAGTGAGATGCCGTCTCTAAATCAATCAGTCCATCAGATCACCGGGAGGCGCTCCCCGTGTCTCACTCTCAAAGGGTGTCTCTTTAGGCCAAGCACGCACGGTGCCTCACAGCAGTCATCCCAGCACTTTGGGAGGCCGAGGCGGGAGGAAAGAAGGAAGGGAGGAAGGGAGTAAGGGAGGAAAGAAGAAAGGCAGGAAGGCAGTAAGGCATGAAAGAAAGAGGGGAAGAAGGAAAGGAAAAAGAAGAAAGAAAGAAAGAAGAAAAGAGAAGAAAAAAGAAGAAAAGAGAAGGGAAGAAAAGAAAGGAAAACGGGGAGGGGGCCTATGTCCTCGACCGGTGACCGCCCAGGATACAGCGGGTCACGGCCGACCGACCGAAGCCTCGACCCGCGGGGCCTCAAGCGATCTTCTCCTCATCGCAGCCTCTCAGCCGCGACGACAGGCGGCCATCACCAGGCACAAGTCACCTTCTAATAACATTACGATTCTATCGAGACAGGGTCTCGCTCCGTCATCCAGGCCGGATCGCCGTGGCACGATCTCAGCTCATCGCAACCTCGGCCTCCCCGGTCGGAGCCACTCGCCCGCCCCAGTCTCCCGAGCAGTCGTGATCCCAAGCCCAGGCCACCAGGCCCGGCTCACCGTTCTGTTTTTCAGAGAGACGGGGTTTCGCCGCGTCGGCCAGCGCGGTCGGTCTGGAACTCCCGGCCTGAAGCGATCCAGCCGCCTCGGCCTCCCAAAGTGCCGGAGTGACAGGCGTGAGCTACCGTGCCCGGCCCAGACCGTCTCGTTCATATATCATAGAGAAGGGGTTTCGTCAGCCGACGGGTGGAGGGCGGGGTGGGTTTCACTCAGCCTGCGTACCAGGGAAAGGGTAAGTGAGTGTGCTTTGTGAACTAGATACGGAAATCGTGTGTGTGTGTGTGTGTGTGTGTGACAGAGAGAGAGAGAGAGAGAGACCGACGAATCCCACCATGAGGACCCGGAAACGGTGTCCGATTTGGGTCCCCGTGTAGTCACCTGTCTGTGTGTAGGTGACTGAGGATTCCACAAATGAAGGTCATCAGTATCTATGGAGCTGTTTCTCCCTCTCATGCGTCTCATCCGTGTGGTGGAGAAAGGGGAGAAAAGTGGTCGTGACGGGAAGTCGTCTTCACGCCCGAGGAAGCCGAAGGCAGGCCGAGGGGAAGGAGGGCATCCCACGTGACAGCTCCACCCCCGCGCACCCTTTCCAACGCCGGGGCCGCCGGTCCACCCTGTACGACAACCCACCCCCAAGAACAGCACGGTCCGGAGCGGTCCAGTCTCATCCCATCCGGCCCACCCGGGGCATCCGGCGGAAGTGTTCACCGGAGGGTCGGAAAGCAGCGTCCACGCGGTTCCCCCGGGGTCTCCCAGCAAAGGCCAGCCGGGGGAGGGTAGCGGGACGTGACGGGGGCGGGGGGCATCCGCCTCAGAGCTCCCCGGAAGGCGGCGGGTAGCCGGCGGGGGACGCCGAGCCAGAGAGGTCCGGCGGGATCTAGATCCGGAAGCCGCGTCGGTCCTCTCCCACAGCTCTCCTACGGAAAATGCCACGGCGGCGGCGGGAGCCTCGGCCGGGGGAGAAGCGGGGACAAGGGGGAGAGGGAAGGAGGCCCTCGGGAGGATTCAGCCACGAAAACCCACTCAGCCAAGCTCCCTCCGTCTCTCGGGGTCCAAGGGACACCCCGGGAGACGGCAAGAGACAGGTTCACTCCGTGCTTTTCACCTCCGTCTTTATTTTTTTCATCTTTTCCATTTTACAAGAGGTGCTCATCTCAACAACCAGACGGTGGGTGTGACGGGAGAAGCATCAAGGGCAGGAGTTGGAGACCAGCGTGAGCAACTGAGCAACACAAGTAGGAGAGCCCAGCTGAAAGAGATGAAAAAGGAGGAGGAGGAGGACGAGGAGGACAGGGGGAGTGGGTGGGGGGAGGAGAAGGAAAGAAAAGAAAAGAAAAAGAAAGAGAAAAGCAACCACCAAGAAAGTTAAAATCGTCCAACGTTCGGAAGCTCAAGACCAGGCTGACCAAGACAGAGAAACCCCATCTGTACTAAAAATATAAAAGTCAGCCGGGCACGACGGCGCTTCGCCGTCATTCCAGCTCCTCGGGAAGGCCAAGGCAGGAGGATCACTCGAACCCGGGAGGCGGAGGTCGCAGCGAGCCGAGATCACGCCATCGTAGTCCACCCTGGGCGACAAGAGTGAAACTCCGTCTGGAGGGGGAGGGGGAGGGGGGAGGGGGAGGGGGGAGGGGGGAGGGGGATGGGGGAGGGGAGATCGGTGAGACGCGTCTCAAAATTTTATCTGTTCGCATTCCGCGTGCATAAAACGGAAAGAACCGACCCACGAGAAATACGACCAGAGCGTACCGTGCCCACGCGTGTCATCCCAGCACTGTGGGAGGCCGACGTGGAAGGACGGCCGGAGCGTAGACGTTTGAGATCACCTCGACGTGTGAGACGACACCTGCAATAATAATAATCATAGTTTAAAAAGCGATCACGTGTGCCCAGAGCATGGACAACAAAGCGAGAGCACACCCGTACTAAAAAGAAGACGATTGACAGGCAGGCAGGCAGGCAGGCAGGCAGGCAGCCAGGCAGGCAACTATAGAATGAGCCGGGTGCAGCGTCTCACGCCTGTCACAGCAGCAGCGCGGGCGGCCGAGGCAGGCAGGCGGATCGCTCGAGAACAGGAGTCCGAGACCAGCCCGGGCCACACGACAGAACGCCGGACCCCATCTCACTCACATACACACATACACAGATACCTGCCTACCTACCTACGGAAAACATGAGATATGAGAAAGAACATAAAAGTCACCCGGTGTGGTGGTGCACGCCCATAGTCCCAGGAAACGGGGACGGGAGGGATGAGACGCAGGACGGCCACTCGGTCGGTCGGTCGAAAGCGTTGAGGCTGGGGTGATCCCGGGCGACAGAGGCAGGGAAGGAAGGAAACCAATGAAACAAGCAAGCAAACGATGAACATGACAATGACCTAGAATAACCCATGAGAATAAAGAAGCAAATAAGAGGGTACGAATAAAGCTAAAAGGTAAGGTAATGAAGATGACAATCCACCGTTTTCTCTCCAGCCCAGCCCAGCCCAGCCCAGCCCAGCCCAGCCCAGCCCAGCCCAGCCGGAGTGGAGGCGCGCGATCACAGCCCACGTTCGCCTCTGCCTCCCGGGCTTAAGAGATCCCTGTAGTCCCATCCCAGCTACTTGGGAGCCTGAGGTCACCAGAGCCCAGAGTGAGAAGATCAGGCAGGCCCCAAAAGAAAAGGAAATAAATACACGAACATTGTTAATCCATAATAAACGAAGGATATACATATACAGGTATATGTAAATGACATGGGTTTTTACGTCATACACGTTCATCCATTAAAATTAGCATCTATCCTATACACATGTATGAATGATGGAAATGTCTAGTTTTATCACTAGATATTTTCGTCGGTGTAGGTACGTGTCCGTGTGTCCATATCTACGTATCTATCTATCTAGATAGATATATGTATGTTCACACACAGCAGCGTGGAGAAAAGAAGATTGAAAACCAGAAGGAATCGGTCGGGCGCGGTGGCCGACGCCCGTACTCCCGGCACGCTTTGGGAGGCCGAGGCGGGGGGAGGGGGTGGGGGGAATCGCTAGGTCAGGAGTTCGAGACCAGCCCGGCCAATATGGTGAAATTCCGTCTTCGCTCAAAATACAAAAACTGCTGTTCGCTTGAGAGCCCTGGAGGCAGCGGCGGCGGCGAGCCGAGGAGGCACCAACGCGCTCCAGCTCCAGCCTGGGCGACAGAGCGAGATTCCGTCTCCAGAAAGAAGGAAGAAGGAAAGAATGGGGGCGGCGGGGGGCGGCGAGGAAAACCACCCACCCCCCCACCCCCACACGACCAAAAAAAAACAAGAGGGAGTATTACTGGCCGACGGCAACAGCGACTCCCTCCCTCTTAAAAGTCCCGCGGACGCAAACTCCAAATGGGGCAGAGAAAAATGTAGGAGAGGGAGTTCCGCGTGGTCCCAGCTCCACCGAAGGCCGAGGCCGGTGAAGGGCACCCGCGCGTGAACGGGGATCGGCGCCCTCGCAGCGATCCACCGCAGCCCGCGGAGGGAACGGCCAGCGG
>NC_072007.2:2619796-2637296 GCF_028885655.2 Pongo abelii | reverse complement strand
ACGCCTCGGGGAAGGGCCGCGGCAGGCCTGGGAAGCGAGGCGCACCCGGGGGCGCGCCGAACCGATTCGGAAGACCGGGCCGGGAGAAGACTACGAGACCCCGGGCGAGGCCGAGGCGAAGGAGAAGGCTCGAGAAAGGCGGCCGGCGGGGAAGGGGACGCCGCGGGACCCCTCGGGCGCAGCCGACCGCGGCCGGGACACACGCGGGGGGTCTCACCGCCCGCAGCCTCCGAGCGCGAAGGCGGCCCCCGCGCGGCACCCGGAGCGGCCGACTCGACCTTCGGCGATCCGCGCGGCTCCCCCACACCGCCGCCGCAGTCGCGGCCAGCCCCCCGGAACCCTCTCTCTCCCGCACGCGCCACAGGCCGACCCCTAAGAAAACCCCTCTCCGGGAGCCCACCGGGGCCCAACGCCGGGGGGGCCGCCGACCCGGTCCCGAAGGCGCACGCCGGGGGACGGAGACACCGGGCCGACCAGCGGCTGGCGGCGGCGCCCCCCGAGGCGGTGCCGGATTCGGTCCCAGACGAGGCCACCACCGACGTCGAGCCGGCGAGCCGCTCGGGGAGGGGAGAGGATCGGCGGGCGGCGGGCGGGGAAGGGGGGCACAGGGAGCCAAGGGCCGGGGAACGCGAGGGTGAGGGCACCCGGGAGCCCGCAGAGCGGCGGCTCGGCGGGAGAAACCTCGGGCACGGCCGGGCCACCAGGAAAACACGGCCGCGGGATCCCACCGCCACCGACACGAGGGCGGTCCCGCGGCGCCCCGCCTGGGACGCCGGACGGCCCTCGGCACCCACCGAGACCCGCCTCACGAGCCCCGGGTCCCGCCACCGGGGGCCCCGAAGCGACCACAGCCACCAACCCGACGCCAGGGCCGCATCGCTCGTCATTCTCGTCCAGCCTCCGACCCGGTCCCGCTCCGGGAGACCGGCGCGTCCCCAGCGTGGGACGCTTTCCCGGGGCCAGGCGGCCCAACCCCGCGCCCACGCGCACGCGGTCGTCGGCACCGCTCGCGACTCGGCACGGGAGCGGGCGGAGAGCCGACTCGCGGCCGAGGTGGGGGTCACGCGCCGGACGGAAGGCCACGCACACCCACCGCTCGCGGCGGCCGCGTCCCAACCCGCTGGGACGCCGGGCCCGGCCCGGCGGGATCCTCCCCCGACTCGGAAGGGGGAGGCGCGGGCCACACAGCAGGCGACGAGCCGCGCTCGGCCACCACCGCGGTGGCCGGCGGAACCCTCGCTCTCCCCACCCTCAACCCGTCGAGGGGGAAGAGGAGGAGGGTCCTCTGCGCGCGAGTCGCTACGACAGCGCTACCATAAAGGCAGAAGGAGACAGAGGCGGCAGGCCGGGAGATCCGGCACCCCAAGGCACACCTCTCTCAGATCGCTAGAGAAGGCTTTCTCACCGAGGGTGGGTCACACTCCCCACCCGCCGGTCGCCCCTCGTCGGGCCCGCAGAGGCGCTCGGGGACGCCCGGGGAAGGGAGGGGGCCTGCGGTACGAGGAGAAGCGCGCCTGCGGCGACCTCGAGCGTTCGCGGTCAGGGCGGGGGCCCGGCAGGCTCACAAGGCCCCCCCCGTCCACCCGCCTCCTGCGTCGCTTCCGAGGCAAAGCCACGCACGCGACCGGTCGGAGGCAGAACGGCAGCCCCTCGGCGGCCGGCCGGCGCACGCGTCACCGGCCCGAGCCCGCCGCGATCGCTCACACGGCCCTCGCGCACCCGCCAGAGGGGAGCACGGGACGTGCGCTCGCCGGACCAGGCGGCGCCCTTCCCCGCGCGGGAGGGGCGCGCATCTCATCTCACTCGACCGCCTCGAACCCCACGCCGACGGGCTCCCCTCGGGACCCACGCGCGGACACCGGAGGAGGGGACGCCGGGGGCGGGAGGGACACACCACCGCTCGGCCTCGGGCACCTGAGGGACAACCCGGAGCGCTCCAGGAGCACCGCAAAGGCCCGGGCGGAGCCAACGCTCGCGCGAAACCCCCCGAGAGGGCAGCACGACGGGCCGGCGGGACGGCACCCCCACCGCCGCGGAGGGGGCCCGCCCGCAAGTCGACGACCGCGGGAGGCGAGAGCGAGGGGTGCCCGCCGCGTCAGAGGACCCCGCCGACCCACCCCGCGAAGCGGAGAGCGGGGACGGGACAGCCAGGTCAGGCCGGGTTCCGCACCCCACGCCTTCCCAACGCACCACCGGCAGGCGGACGGAGGAGAGGCAAGGGGCCCCCGCGGGCGGGGCGAGAAGAACGGTCCCATTCGCCACGAATGTCCGCCCCTCGCCCGTCGCGGCTCGGATCCGGCCCGGGAGAGCGTGACGTCACCACATCGATCACGGAAGAGCCCCCGGGAGCGGGGGTTCGGCCAGCCGGCCGGCGAGCGAGCCGATCGGCCCCGGCCATCCCCCGCTCCGGGGAAGGGGCGGCGGACAACCCAGCGGAGACGAGGACGCCTGACACGCGCGGCACGGGGCCGACGGGGGTGGGGTTGTCACGGCCGCCCCGGGTGCCCGCGGCGGAGAGCGCACGGGGGCAGGGTAGCCCTCGCCGCCTTCCCCGCCGCCCCCGGGTGGGTCAGAGACCCGGACCCGGGCCGACACCGGGAGTCGGGACGCTCGGACGCGCGAGAGAGCAGCAGGCCCGCGGGCCCCAGCAGCAGGCGGCTCGAGCGGGAGCAGGGCCGGCTAGCCGGGTCAGCGGTGGGCCAGAGTCCCGCACGCATCCGGAGGCCCAACCTCTCCAGCGACACAGGTCGCCAGAGGAGAGCGTGTCAGCAATAACCCGGTGGCCCAAAATGCCGACTCGGAGCGAAAGATATATCTCCCCCGGGGGCAGGAGGCCCGATCGCCGACCACGCCGCCGGCCCAGGACACCCACGACACGGACATCTGTCCCCAAAATCGCCACCATCGCAGCCAGACACGGAGCACCCGGGGCCCCCTGGTCGACCCCAGGACACACGCGGGAGCGGCGCCGGGCCAGGGAGGCCCTCCCGGCCGCCCGTGCCACACGCACGGGCCGGCCCGTGTCTCCGGAGCGAGGCCCGGAAGCAGTTTCGGCCGGCCCCCCGTGCGATCGGGACACACGAGGGACCGAAGGCCGGCCAGGTGTGACCTCCCGGGCCGCACGAGGGCTCGGGGAGCGCTCTCCGACTCCGCACGGGGACTCGCCAGAAAGGATCACGGCGGAGGGACCGCGGCCCGGCCCGGGGACCGCTCCCCGGCACCCGGGGGACGGGGGCAGGACGGTCCCCGCCTCCCCACGGGGACCCGGAAACACATTCGGCCGCCGCCTCAGACGGCCAGGACGCGCGCGGGCCCGCGACCGAGCCGGGAAGGGCGTCCCCGGCCTCCCGCGCCACGCGCGGTGGGTCCCCGCGGGTCGCGGCTCGGGCCTCGGGAGCTGCGGCGCGCTGGTCGACCGGCCCGGGCGGCCCCACGGCCCGGCTCGGGCCCAGAAGCGCAGCGACAGCCTCTCCCCCACATAAACCTGCACGCCAGAGCTCTGACTCACAAGCGACGCGCCACAGCCCTGGCGCCACCGGGCCAGCCGGGCTGACGACCGCGGGCTTTCCGGAGCTCTGCCTGGCTCACAGCGGGGACGGTCCCCTCCCTCGGCAGCTGCCACCGCAGCTCCGGAAGCCAAGAGCACGATCTAACAGCGGCCGCCAGATGGAGCCCGACGACCGTCGCGAACGTCAGCGAGACCGATCCGGACGGCTGGCAGGGCGGCCCGTGGACCGCCAAAGCGAAACCGTGAGTCGAGAAGCCCTTCCCGAGGCCGAAAACGCAGCCCCTCTCCCCCAACCCCACAGAAACGCCTCCCCAAAACGTGTCCCCGCATCGACCGCGACAGAGTCAGAAGACAACCCACGGCGTCTGGGTGTTTGGAGATGCATCTCGGAGGGAGGGAGGGAGGGAGGGAGGGAGGGAGGGAGGGAGGGAGGGAGAAAGAAAGAACCCACAAGGAAGGACTCGGTCGCGGGTCGCTGCGGACACAGGGAGAGGCAGAATGCCTAGGCTCTTCCAGAATCCACACAGAGACAGACAGAGGGAGAGAAAGACGGAGGGAGGGAGAGAATGGAGAAAAGAGACAGATGGTGAAAGGGAAGGAGGGAGGGAAGGGAGCAGGGAGGGAGGGAGGGAGGGAGAGAGGGAGGGAGGGAGGGAGGAAGAAAGTGGAGAAAAGAGAGACCATCTAAAAAACAGAGATACGGAAAGAAAACTTCTTAAACGTTCCATTTTTTCAAAGACAGGTGGAGAGGAAAGAAACACGAAAAGGAGAGAAAGAAGGAGGAAAGAAACGAAGGAAAGAGGGGAAAAGAAACAGAGAGGAAAGAAAAATGAAGGAAAGACGGAACGAAAGAGAAATAAGACACGAAGGAAAAAAGAACAGAAAGAGAGAGAGAAGGAAAGGAAGAGAGGAAGAAACACGTAAAGGAGGAAAGAGAGGAAGAAAGGAAGGAAGAAACACATCAAGGAGAGAAAGGAAGGAAGAATCACATCAAGGAGAGAAAGAAAGAAAACGGATAAATATGCCCGTTTATCTATAAATACAAATACAACACTCTTCACACATAAGCATAGACGTATTCATCTACCATCGTTTCTTCACGTAGCAACGTATATTTATATTTCATAAATTTATAGAAGCGTATCTCTACACACGTGCTTTGCATAAGTGTACTTCTATACAATAAATACATCTGTCGCGTATAAATGTACTTATCCGTACGTCCACGTAAACATCTATAGTTATATACAAACGTATGAAAACACTTACATTTCTAAATAAAAGTGAGTACATAGAAACGAAACAAATAAAACATACGACGAACCGAGTCCACAGGCAGGGCGCGGTGGCTCACGCCTGTCATCCCAGCACTTCGAGAGGCCGAGGCGGGCGCATCACCTGAGGTCGGGAGTCAGAGACCAGCCCGGACAACGTGGTGAAACCCCGTCTCTACTAAAGATACGAAAATCGGCCGGGCGTGGAGGTGCATCCCTGTCATCCCAGCTACTCAGGAGGCCGAGGCAGGAGAATCGCTTGAACCCGGGAGGTGGAGGGTGCGGTGAGCCAAGATCGCGCCATCGCACTCCAGCCTGGGACACTTGAGTGAAACTCTGTCTCAAAGAGACGGAAGAGAAAGAGAGAGAGAGAGAGAGAGAGAGAGAGAGAGAGAGAGAGAGAGAGAGAGAAACAGAAAGAGAGAGAGAGAAAGAAAGAGCGAGAAAGAAAGAGAGAGAAAGGAAAAGAAAAAAAGAGCAAAAGAAGAAAGAGAAAGAAAGAAAGAAGGAAGAAAGGAAGGAAGGAAGAAAGAAAGAAGGAAGAAAGAAAGGAAAGAAGGAAGAAAGAAAGAAAGAAACAAAGAAAGAAAGAAAGAGAGACAGACAGACAGACAGAGAGAGAGAGAGAGAGAGAGGCCGGGCACGGTGGCTCACGCCTGTCATCCCAGCACTTTGGGAGGCCAAGGCAGGCGGATCACCTGAGGTTGGGAGATGGAGACCAGCCTGACCAACGTGGGGAAACCCCGTCTCTACAAAAAATACAACATCAGCCGGGCACGGTGGCACACGCCTCTAATCCCACCTACTAGGGAGGCTGAGGCAGGAGAATCGCTTGAACCTAGGAGGCGGAGGTTGCGGTGAGCCGAGATCGCGCCATGGCCCTCTGGCCCGGGCAACAAGCGTGAAACTCTGTCTAAAAAAAAAAAAAAAAAAAAAAAAAAAAAAAAAAAAAAAAAAAAGAAAGAAAGAAAGAAAGAGAGAAGGAAGAAAAAGAAAGAAAGAAAAGGCAAGGCAAGGCAAGGCGAGGCAAAGCGAGGCAAATCTACCCGCTTTCACTACATCCGGGGAGAATCAGGAAAGTCCCCACCAACGACAAGGCCTAAAGGGGAGCCGCCATCTGTAAAACCCGAGCAGAAGGGTCCACGCGGGTTAAAGACACGAAGAAACACAAGGAAACCACCGACCAAGGAGAAGGACCATCTGGCCCAGCCAGGGTCTGTCTCCTGAGGTCGTCTGGGCAACCAGGGACCGGGACGGAGGGAGGGCGGGACTCCGAACCTCCGTCTCGAAAAACAAATCCCGCTCATAAAATAAAATTCCGTTAAAAAAAGAAAGTACGCATCGTTCCTAACGTGTCTGGTGCCTCGAAAGGCGAGAGGGGTCTGTGTACGTCACTGTGGGGGGGGGGGGGGTTCTCTTTTTTTTTTTTTTTTTCTTTTTTCCCGGAAACTCACTTTTTAAGTATTTTCTTTCATGTCAGTTTTATTTTCCTTTTTTTTGAGACGGAGTCTCGCTCTGTCGCCCAGGCTGGGGTGCGGTGGCGCGATCTCGGCTCACCGCAACCTCCGCCTCCCAGGTTCAAGCGATTCCCCTGCCTCAGCTCGGCCTCCCGAGTAGCTGGGATTACAGACAGTACAGCACCGCGCCCGGCTAATTTTGTGTATTGTGAGGAGAGATGGGGTTTCGCCATACTGGCCCTGCTGGTCTGACCGCCTCGTGATCCACCGGCCTTGGCCGCCCAAAGTGCTGGCGATGACAGGCTTGAGCCACCGCGCGGGGCCTATTTGTTTGCTTTATTTTATTTTCTTTGTTTATTTTCATTTATGTGTTTATTTATTTGATTTTATTTTTCTGAGACGGAGTTTCGCTCTTGTTGCTCAGACTGGGGTGCGATGGCGCGATCTCGGCTCACCGCAACCTCCGCTTCCCAGGTTCAAGCGATTCTCCTGCCTCAGCCTTCCTAGCAGCTGGGATTATAGGCATGCGCTACCACACCCGGCTAATTTTGTATTTTCAATTGAGACGGGATTTCCCCATGTTGGTCAGGCTTGTCTCCGACTCCCGACTTCAGGTGATGCGTCCACCTCGGCCTCCCAAAGTGATGGGATGACAGGCATGAGCCACCGCGCCCGGCCTGTTGTATTGTATTGTATTGTATTGCGTTGTATTGTATTGTGTTGCGTTGTGTTGTGTTGTGTTGCGTTGCATTGTATTGTATTGGAATGCATTGTATTGACTTATTTTATTTCGTTAGTTATTTCTGTGTTATTCTGTTTATTTATGTGTTTGCTTGTTTTTGCCTGATCAAAGGTCAATCAGACCCAGTCGTCAAAGTGGCGATTTCCTAGGCAACGAGGGAGGGAGGAACTTGGAGGTGGGGGCGGGGGCGGTGGGGAAGACACGGTTGCCCCAGGCTGCGCGCAGGCGGCCTGGTGCTTCCTTCCTCTGCGAGGCCTCCGTTTTCAGAGCAACAGTGGCCGCTAGGTGATGCCCGACGTCTGCCAATGAGAGTGTCAGCCCGGAATGAATTGGGATCCCCTTGGGGGGGGGCGGGGAAGGATGTGCGGGGAAGGATGGAGGCGATTCCCCACAACTAATCGACCAGGGCCCCTGGGGGGACACAGCCTAAGTCCCCACCCATCGGATCATCTGGAACTTCCGTCCAGAGACGAGAGACCGACTGGGAATTCTCTCAGTCAAGGTCCAAACCGAAAAGAATCACCGGCACAGACACCAGGACTAAGGCAATTTCTAAAAGACTGGTTTCTGTGTTTTGGGTGAATCCGTGTATTTCTGTATCACAAAATTACCTATTTCGAACGCTACGATTTTTCTCCTCCTTTCGTGTCCCGTCCTGTGATACACAGACCAGGGGACTCCTCAGCTCACAGTCCATGAGGCCAGAAGATGACGTCCCAAATTTCTATTTAGAATGAATTTAAGCAGGCCAGCCAAAGCCAAACACTCTGCCCTGAAACTATCGGGAAGACAAGCGGGGGGGGGGGGGGGAGGCGGGAGTCTGGGCGCGGTAGGCTCGTGCCTGTCATCCCCGCACTCTTGGGAGGCCGAGCGCAGGTGGATCCTTCGATCCAAGCCTTGGCAACATGGTGAGACCTCGTCTCAAACAAAAATACAAAAACTAACTGGTTCCATAACCTGGACTCAAAGTTAATAAATAGATAAATAGGCCGGGGGCGGTGGCTCACGCCTGTCATCCCAGCACTGTGGGAGGCCGAGGCGGACGGATCACGGGGTCAGGAGATCGAGACCATCCTGGCTACCACAGTGAATACCCATCTCTACTCAAAATACAAAAAAGTAGCCAGGTACGGTGGCGGGCGCCTGTAGTCCCAGCTACTCGGGAGGCTGAGGCAGGAGAATGGCGTGAAACCGGGAGGCAGAGCTTGCCGTGAGCCGAGATCGCGCCGCTGCCCTCCAGCCTGGGCAACAGAGCGAGAGTCTGTCTCGAAAATAAATAAATAAATAAATAAATAAATAAATAAATAAATGAATAAATGAATGAATGAATGAATGAATGAATAAAGAATAGCAAATAAATAAATACATTAAAATTGAAAACTAAAAAAAAATAAAAATAAAAAAGTGTAGCCGGCCGGGCGCGATGGCTCACGCCTGCCATCCCAGCACTTTGGGAGGCCGAGGTGGGGAGATCACCTGGGGTCGCCAGTTCGAGACCAGCCTGACCCACATGGAGAAATGCCGTCTCTACTAACAATACAAAATCAGCCGGGTGTGGTGGCCCATGCCTGTAATCCCAGCTACTCTCAGGAGGCTGAGGCAGGAGAATCGCTTGAACACGGCAGGTGGAGGTTGCGGTGAGCCGAGATGGTGCCACTGCACTCCAGCGTGGGCACCAAGAGTGACACTCCGTCCCAAGGAAAAAAAAATGAAGTGCTGTATTCTGTTATTTCTGCTTCCTGCCCTGAGAAGAACATAGTACAACTGTTGCCTGCCAGCCTGCCTGCCTGCCTGCCTGCCTGCCTGCCTGCCTGCCTGCCTGCCTGCCTCCCTGCCTGCCTGCCTGTGACAGGGCCTCACTCTGTCTTTCGCCCAGACTGGAGCACAGTGACACCATTATGGCTCGCTCACTGCAGCCTCAACCTCCCCAGGGTTAGGCGATTCCTCAAGGGATCCTACGGCCTCGGCCTCCCAAAGCGTTGGGGTTACAGGCGTGAGCCACCAGCACCCAGCCTGAGTTAATACGTCTGGTCTCACTACGTCCTCACCACACACCCATGAAGAACTCAAGTCAAGAGAGAGTCGGCAAGAGACTCTCAGCATTCTCTCCTGAAAGCACGAGTGTCCCGAGCGCCTGTGGTTTCAGGTGGCCGCGCGTAGAGGAGAGATCGCCAATGTTTCCAGAGAGGTGCGAGCCACAGTCATTCGAGGGCATCCGAGCACGAGATGGGGTTTCTGACAGCGACTTAAGGGCCAGGAAGGGCCAGAATCTGCCGAGGCCCGTGTTCCAGGGTGGGGCCGATGGAACCCAAGGTAGAGGGAGTCAGCGGTCCGCACGGAGAGAGCTCCAGCCCTAGGCCCCGCGGTGCAGACCGAATCAGAAGGAAGAGAGTCCTTCGTCCTACATGCCACATCCCTCACATCCCCCCACTGAACTTGGGAGCGGATCCGTGTTCCAAACACGAGGTGACCCTCGGTTTGCAATGGATCACAAGGGGCCGGGCTTTCCAGAGTCGGCAGGATAGAGAAGTCATTCGGGCTCGGCCTCCCCCATCCCCCGGGAACGGTCCCGCTGGTGACTTTAAACGAGCCGGGGCTGGCCTGGCCGGGCCATAGCCGCTACGGGAGTGGGGTGGCAGTGGGGTGCGGGCGGTGTGGGGTGGGGGGATGCCTGAGGCACTGCAGAAAGTGGGCCTGAGCCTCGAGGATGACGGTGCTGCAGGAACCCGTCCAGGCTGCTCTATGGCAAGCACTAAACCGCTGCGCTTACCGAGATGCGGTTTTCCTCGCAGAACGCCTTTATGCAGAAGTACACTCAGAAGAAGCCTTGTTTTCACTGGTGACCTGTCCTTACCCCTCAGGAAAGGCCTATAAAGCATATAGACTCTGGAAAGGACACAGTGGTACTGCACCGCCATGCAAATACCGGCTTGCAAAATGTTGCGTGGATCTCAGCAAGCTTGCAGAAGGGGAACACATCTTATCGGGTGGAGTGTTTCCTAAGCAGAAAAGCCATGACGATATTTTTACTGAGTCTGGTGATTCAGCTCGCTTTACTCTCTCATTGCCGGGACACGCATATCGCAAGACAGATCGGCTTGCCAAAGGATCAGAATGTGACCAACAGGGCCTTAGTTGAAATCCTTTCCTCTGGTATCCCTTTGAATCATTATGTGAAGTAGGTGAAAAAGCAAGATCCTGACCAAACACTTCCATTCACATCTTTACAGAACTTTGGCAACTGTCTGTCCAAGTGTTGCCCCACACAAGTACCTCGTCCTAGCTTATGTCACAGACAGCCTGAGACCGTTCTTACGGAAACACCCCAGGACACCATTGAATTAAACAGATTGAGTTTAGAATCTTCCAATTCAAAGTACTCCTTGAATACAGATTCCCCAGTGTCTTCTATGGATTCAGCTGTCATTTCACCTGATACTGTCCCACTGGGAACGGGAACTTCCATGTGATCTAAACAGGTGCAAAATGAACCAAACACCGGTCGAAGTTTATTAGGAGGGCCAGCAGCTGTTGGTCCATTCACCCCAAGTGTTGGGACTTTGCCAGTAGAAACCTCGAGTCCCGGAGATGGATCCTATTTACAAAACTACACCGCTTTGAGACACCTTCTGTAATTGACGTGCCACCCACCGGAGCCCCTTCAAAAAAGTCTGTTGCCAGAATCGGCCAAACCGGAACACAGTCTGTCTTCTCGCAGAGGGGAATCAGCCGAAAGGTCACTCCAATTCTTGCAAAAACACAAAGTTCTTGTCCACAAACGAGTGGAACGCCTCAGGTGTTGAGCCCCACTATGGCGTCTCCCCCAAATGCACGACCTCGAAGAAATTCGCGACTCTTGATTAGTGACAGCTCCACAACCAAGGATAATAGGAAAAAATTTAAAATGAAGTTTCCACCTGAAATCCCAAGCAGAAAAACAAAAAGTAGAACTAATAAAGGAGGTACACCACAACCTAACATAAACGATAGCCTGGAAATGACAAAACTGGACTCTTCCATCGTTTCAGAAGAGAAAAGAGCCGCAATCACACCTCAGATTCAGGCTTTTCATCTACAAAAAGCAGCAGCAGAAGGCTTGATGAGCCTTCTTCGTGAAAGGGGGAAAGGTTATTTAGCTTTGTGTTCTTACCACCGCAAAGAAGCTATCCATATTTTGAGCCATCTACCTTCTCACCACTAGAATACCGGTTGGGTACTGCGCCAAATTGGAAGGGCCCGTTTTCAACTTTCAGAGTCCATGCGACCTGAAAGAATATTCTCAGAGGTTAGAAGGAGGGAGAATTATAGAGTCGAAGGCATGGAGATCTACACTACAACACTTTGGCATCCTCCGAAAGATGTTGCTCTTTCAGTTCTGTCAAAAGACTTCACAGACATGGATAAAAGTTCTCCAGCCAGAGGCCTGGTGTGCTGCAGGGACCCGTTGCAGTCTGCAACGGGAACAGGATATTGCCATTAAATTCTTCCAGAGAACTATCGAGGTGGATCCAAATGATGCTTACGCCTATACCGTCTTAGGGCGTGAGTGTGTCTTCACTGAAGAATTGGACAAAGCCTTAGCTTGATTTCGAAATGCTATCAGAGTCAGTCCTAGACATTGCAATGCATGGTGAGTGGTCAGGAAGCGTAAAGACAAGGTCTTACGGATGGTGCCGGTACTCGCTAATTTTTCTTGTTAGATAGCTCTTTATTGTCATGAATTTGGTGACGAATACTTAGGGATGGTACACGCTGGTCAATAACTTCTAACTAAGATGTTTTCTTATGAAATGTATGTCTTGAACAAACTCTTAAATGAACTCATGATAATAGAATACCAGATCCTTATACTCAACAGTTTCTGTCTTCTACCAAACTTTTGTAGATACCGTAGTTGTCTTTAGGGTGTGTGTGTGTGTGTGTGTGTGTGTGTGTGTGTGTGTGTGTGTGTTTCTTTAGTTTTGTTACTTGATTTGTTACTTTTTGTTCGAGCACCGCAGCGGTGATGGGGACAAAAAGGGCTTGGGAGATTGGAAAGGAATAGCATCATTCACTTATTGGATAATAGAAAAAAATATGGAAACGATTCACTAGCTGCTGCTTTGTGACAGTGTTCCAGTCTATGGCGTTACTATGAAGAACTGAGCGTCCCCTTTTATTCAGCGGTCTCTCTGTTTCACGGTTTTGTGCTTGTGTGTCAGTAGACACACAGGAAATGTCTACCTGGGTCGTATGGTTATCAACTGAATAAGATATGAAAAAGCGTGGTCCTACTTCTGCCTCAACACCATACTGACTGTTGACATTTATTCTATTTTTCTGGGCTGACTTAATAGTTAAAACCTCAAGAGAAGGCCGGGCGCGGTGGCTCACGCCTGTCATCCCGGCACTCTGGGAGGCCGAGGCGGGCGGGTCACAAGGTCAAGGGATCGAGACCATCCCGGCCAACATGGTGAAACCCCGCCTCTATTAAAAGTAGAAAAATTAGCTGGGCGTGGTGGTGGGCGCCTGTGGTCCCAGCTACTCGGGAGGCTGAGGTGGGAGAATCTCTTGAACCCGGAGAGGTGGAGGTTGCAGTGAGCCGAGATCACGCCATTGCGCTCCACGCTGGGCGACAGAGCGAGACGCCCCCTCAAGAAAAGAAAATAAAAAAAATAAATAAATACATAAATGAATATCAAGAGAAAGTATAATTCTGAAGTCATAAGCCTGTGGTCGTTTTCTTGTCAGATACGGTTATCTTTGGGGTGGGTTAATTGTTACAGCAGTGGAGTTTTTTCATTGGATTTGCTTCTGAATCTGAAGCATTAGATTACTAAAACATTTTTTGATTTGTGACTATGTTGTTTAGTGGGTGATATCTCATTCTGCTGTAGTAGTTACATCTCCTGAAAGATGGCCAAAAACATAATAGTGCTAGCTATCGCTGACCAATGTAACAATCAACTTGCCGATACTGCCTTCTCTTCCGACGGCCGTGTTCTCCGTGACATTTTAAGAACTCAGTTCTTCATGAGACTTGTGTTGTTTTTTGATTTTTTCCCAAGTCTGGTTGATCCTTGTGTCGTTTGCTTTTTAAATGTGTATCGTCCGTTCAGCTATTTCGCAGGAGTCGCATTCTTAAAAAAACTTAACCGTATCAAAAATTGTGTTTAAAGGAGGATTATTCAGATCGGCAAGCTTTTACTAGGAAGAGTTTAAATGCTGACATATTTAGGTAGCTCTCAATACTGAGCCACTTTATTCTAACTACAAAATAGATAGATAGCTGTTCTTTTGTTTTCACTTTGACTATCACTAGCACGGTGTTTAATACCTTTTCTTCATCTCTAACACAATGATAATGATATAGGAAGCCACTCAAATCAAGCAGATATGTTGTGCTTTTAAGAAAAAAAAAAAAAAAAAAGTCTTTCTGTGGCACAGAACGAGGAGGTGTGGCTGGAATCTAGAATCTGCAGTGAAAACCAATGAAAGAGGGCGAAACCCCGTGTCTACTAAAAAGAAAAAAATGAGCCGGCCACGGTGGCAGTCTCTCTGGTTCAAGTGCAGGAGAATGACTGGAACCCAGGAGGCAGAGGTTGCCGTGAGCTGAGATCACGCCACTGCACTCCAGCATGGGGGACAGAGCAAGACTCCATCTCAGAAACAAACAAACACACAAAGCCAATAAAGGTGTTTCATTCAACCCGTCAGGCTCAGGTCTCTCGAACAGGATACATCCGGCCCCCGGAGGAAACGTCGAGGGGTGGGGTGGAATCTATTTTGTGGCCTCAAGGGAGGGTGTGAGAGGTAGTCCCGCTGCAGGCAAGCGGTGATGGCCTAAGGAAGCCCCTCCGCCCAAGAAGCGATATTCATTTCGAGCCTGTCAGCCACCCGAGAGGGAGACTCGGGCTCTCTGCAGACCCCGCAACCCCCACCCCAGCCCCACCCCCACCCCCACCCCCCCACCTCGTGAAATGGGCTCTCGCTCCATCAGGCTCTGTTCACACCGTGTGGTTTTGTAACCTCCAGCGTGTGTGCGTGGGTTGCTTGGTGGGGTGGGGCCGGCTGTGGACAGAGGAGGGGATAAAGCGGCGGTGTCCCGTGGGTGCCCGGGACTTGGGATGTGGGACGTGGGACGTGGGTGGGGTGGCCAGAGCCTAGGGAACTCATCGCCTGTCAGGACGTCTCCCCTCCTAGTCCCCTCTCTGACCTACGCTCCACGTCTTCGCAGTTCAGTGGGGACCTTGTGGGTGGAGTCACCATCCCTTTGGACTGTAGCCGATGAAGGCCGGGCTCCCAAGAGTCTCCCCGGAGTCGGGGCCTTGGCCAGGCTCACAAGGATGCTGACGGTGACGGTTGGTGACGGTGATGTACGTTGGAGGCCTCGGGCCGACGCAGAGGTATCCATTTGACCTCGGTGGGACAGGCCAGCTTTGCGGAGTCCCGTGCGTCCTTCCAGAGACTCATCCAGCGCCAGCAAGCATGGTCCCGAGGGTCCCAGCTCCCAGCAGAGACACTTTTGTTCACACAGGATCCCGGACAGGGAAGTTCTCAGCAGGCCTTAGGCCTCCTAGCCAAAAAGCCAAAACCACTTCTGGGATTTTTTTCGAAGAGCCAGTGGTTCCACAAGGGGCCGTGGGTACTTGTGGAAATGGAGAGAAGTGTTTGCGGATACATATTTGAGACCCAACGGGCAGGGCTCGGTCACAGGTCACGCAGGACACGGGCAGATGCACATTGAGAAAACCATCCCAGCGTCCTAGGTGAACAGAGGTACGATTTTTCGAGACAGTCGAGGGAGAAGCAACCCCAGATTTGAGGGTTGGATCTTTATTCATATGTAGTACCTATGAGGTATCCAAGTCCAGAAATCAACTCGCCAGTTCTGTACAGCATTCTGTAGGGAGAGGAAATCTGGGATGTCAGAAGTTACGAATTCAGGCCTTGGTAATGGATTAGATTAGATGTGCTTGAGCTTATTTTGCAAAAAAAAAAAAAAAAAAAAAAAAAAAAAAAAAAAAAAAAAGAGAGGGCGGGAGATAGCGAGAGCCAGAGACCGAGACAGAGAGAGAGAGAGAGAGAAAGAGAGACAGAGACAGAGACAGAGACAGAGAGAGACAGATGGAGAGCGACAACGATACAGAAAGAGAGAAAGACAAAAAGAGAGAGAGACAGATAAAGAGACAGACAGAGAAAGACAGAGATGGACAGAGACAGAGAGAGAAACAGAAAGAGAGAAACAGAGACAGGAAGGGAGAGAGACAGCCAGACAGCCAGACAGAGAGAGAGAGAGAGACAGAGACAGAGAGAGACAGACGGAGAGAGACAACGATACAGAAAGAGAGAAAGACAGAAAGAGAGAGAGACAGATAAAGAGACAGACAGAGAAAGACAGAGATGGACAGAGACAGAGAGAAACAGAAAGAGAGAGAAACAGAGACAGGAAGGGAGAGAGACAGAGAGAGACAGACAGACAGGCAGAGAAAGAGAGTAAGAGTTAGACAGAAGGCAGACACACACACACACAGAGACAGAGACAGACAGAGAGACAGAGAGAAAGAAAGAGACAGAGAGAGAGAGAGAAAGACAGACAGACAGAGAGAAACAGAGAGAAAGACAGACAGACAGAGAGAAACAGACAGAGACAGAGAGAGAGAGACAGACAGACAGACAGACAGACAGGGGGAGGGAGAGAGAGAGACAGGGAGAGAGAGAGAAGAGAGAGACAGACAGAGAGAGACAGCCAGACAGCCAGACAGGCAGAGAAAGACAATAAGACAGAAGATAGACAGAGAGAGAGAGAGAGAGAGAGAGAGAGAGAGAAACAGACAGACAGGGAGAGAGAGAGACTAAGACAGAAGACAGACACAGTGAGAGAGAGAGAGAGAGAGACAGACACAGAGAGACAGAGAGAAAGAAAGAGACAGACAAAGAGACAGACAGAGAAAGACAGAGACAGACAGAGAGAGACGGAGAGAAACAGACAGACAGACAGACAGACAGGGAGAGAGAGACAGAGAGAGAGACAGACCGACAGACAGACAGGCAGAGAAAGGGAGTAAGACAGAAGGCAGACACAGTGAGAGAGACAGGTAAAGAGGGGGAGGGAGGGAGGGAGAGAGAGAGAGAGAAACAGACAGGCAGAGAGAGAGAGAGAGACAGACAGGCAGAGAGAGAGAGAGAGAGACAGAGAGAGAGAGAGAGAGACACAGACAGGCAGAGAGAGAGAGAGAGACAGACAGGCGAGAGAGAGAGAGAGAGACAGACAGACAGGCAGAGAGAGAGAGACAGAGAGAGAGAGAAAAACAGGCAGAGAGAGAGAGAGAGAGACAGAGACAGACAGAGAGACAGAGAGAAAGAAAGAGACAGAGAGACGGAGAGAAACAGACAGACAGACAGAGAGAAACAGACAGAGAGAGAGAAAGACAGACAGACAGAGGGAAACAGACTGAAAGAGAGAGACAGACAGACAGGGAGAGAGAGAGAGAGACAGGGAGAGAGAGAGACAGACAGACAGAGAGAGACAGCCAGACAGCCAGCCAGACAGCCAGGCAGAGCAAGACAATAAGACAGAAGATAGACAGAGAGAGAGAGAGAGAGAGAGACAGAGAGAGAAACAGACAGGCAGAGAGAGAGAGAGAGAGAGAGCGAGAGAGAAACAGACAGACAGGGAGAGAGAGAGACTAAGACAGAAGACAGACACAGTGAGAGAGAGAGAGATAGAGAGACAGACACAGAGAGACAGAGAGAAAGAAAGAGACAGACAAAGAGACAGACAGAGAAAGACAGAGACAGACAGAGAGAGACGGAGAGAAACAGACAGACAGACAGGGAGAGAGAGACAGAGAGAGAGAGACAGACCGACAGACAGACAGGCAGAGAAAGGGAGTAAGACAGAAGGCAGACACAGTGAGAGAGACAGGTAAAGAGAGGGAGAGAGAGAGAGAGAGAGAGAGAGAGAGAGAGAAACAGACAGACAGGCAGAGAGAGAGAGAGAGAGAGACAGACAGGCAGAGAGAGAGAGAGAGACAGACAGACAGGCAGACAGAGAGAGAGAGAGAGACAGAGAGAGAGAAACAGACAGGCAGAGAGAGACAGACAGGAAGAGAGAGAGAGAGAGAGAGAGACAGAGAGAGAGAGAAACAGACAGGCAGAGAGAGAGAGAGAGGCAGAAACAGACAGGCAGAGAGAGAGAGAGAGAGAGAGAGAGGGAGACAGAGAGAGAGACAGAAACAGACAGGCAGAGAGAGAGAGAGAGACAGAGAGAGAGAGAAACAGACAGGCAGAGAGAGAGAGAGAGACAGAGAGAGAGAGAGAAACAGACAGGCAGAGAGAGAGAGAGAGAGACAGAGAGAGAGAGAAACAGACAGGCAGAGAGAGAGAGAGAGACGGAGAGAGAGAGAAACAGACAGGCAGAGAGAGAGAGAGAGACGGAGAGAGAGAGAAACAGGCAGGCAGAGAGAGAGAGAGAGACAGAGAGAGAGAGAAACAGACAGGCAGAGAGAGAGAGAGAGACAGAGAGAGAGAGAGAGAA
>NC_072007.2:2607296-2614796 GCF_028885655.2 Pongo abelii | reverse complement strand
GAGCGCCACTGCACCGCAGCCTCGGTGACCGAGCGAGAGAGACTCAGTCCGAAAAAAAGAAAAGAAGAAAAAAAAAAAAAGAACAGGCCCAAATGCTGCACTGTCAGTGAACGTTAGTGTTTCGGGTGTTTCGTTTTATCTCTGTCTCTCTCTCTCTCTCTCTCTCTCTCTCTCTCTCTCTCTCTCTCTGTGTCTCTCTCTCTCTCTCTGTGTCTCTCTCTCTCTGTCTCTCTCTCTCTCTCTCTCTCAATCTCTCAATCTCTCAATCTCTCTCTCTCTCTCTCTCTCTCTCTCTCTCTCTCCTCCTCCTCTCCTCCTCTCCTCCTCTCCTCCTCTCCCCCTCTCCCCCTCTCCCCTCTCCCCTCTAACTTTTATTTCTTGTTCGAAGACACATGTGCAAGAGTGTTATGTCATAGGTAAACTTAAACTTGTGACGGGGTGGGGGGGGGGGTTCAGTGTTCAGTGTGCAGATGATTTCATCACCCGGATACTCAGCGCCGTGTCCGGTAGTTTTCGTGTTTTGTTTTTTTCCCGAAGCTGTCTCTCCTTCCACCCCTCCTCCCTGAAGTAGGCTCCCGCGTCTCCGGTCCCCCTCGTTCTGCCCACGCAAGAACTCTCATCTATGAGTTCCCAGTTGTAGATGAGAACAGGCGGTATTTAGCCGACGGTTGTTTTCATCTTCGGTGGTGGTGGTGGTGAAAGAGGCATGACACTAAATGGACCCTTAGGACGCTCCCCTCCGTCCCCACCCCGCACCCCCACCCCCCCACACCCCCTCATTCCCGCACCCCCTCCTCCAACGCAAGAAAGGAAGAAAGACAGAAATGAAAGTAAGAGGTGAGCCTGCAAGGTGGCGGAGGCTGGGGATCTCAAAGGGTGAGCAAGCGATGGGGGCCCGGGGATGTCTCGGCCGAGGTATCCAAAATAGGGGACCCACTTTCCAGCCCCAGCACACCCAGGAATCCTCAGCCGCAGCCAGCCTCTGGGTGGGGTTGCGCCTGTCAAAGCTTCTAAATGGAGAGAAGCCCAAGGCTATGGAAGGCATCAGCTCCAACTCCAGGAAGGGAATAGGGCTCTGTGCATATGAATGGGGCTTCAGAAGGCGGTGCCGCGGCTTCCAAAGCGATGCGCCTCGCCTCTCCTCGCCCAGAGCGAGACTCCGTCTGAAAAGAAATACACAAATCAATACTAAAAGAATTCATCCATCCATAAATAAGAAAGAAAGAAAGAAGAAAGAAAGAAAGAAAGAAAGAAAGAAAGAAAGAAAGAAAGAAAGAAAGAAAGAAAGAAGAAAGAAAGAATCAGTCCAGCGGTCGTGGTCGTGAATCACTCCCCGGAGTCCAGGCGCAGTGGCTCACGCCCGTCACGCCAGCACTCTGAGACGCCGGGTCAGGAGGGTGGCAACAAAACGAGGAGACCCCGTCCGTGGAAAAACATTGAAAAATGAAGGCCGGGCGCGGTGGCTCACGCCCGTCATCCCAGCACTTCGGGAGGCCGGGAAGGGCGGATCGATCACCCGAGGTCGGGAGTTCGAGTCCAGCCCGAGCCACACGGAGAAGCCCCGCCTCCACTAAAAATACCACATCAGCCAGACGTGGCGGCGCCCGCCCGCCATCCCAGCTACTCGGGAGGCCGACGCGGGAGACTCGCTCGAACCCGGGAGGCAGAGGTTGCGGCGAGCCAAGATCGCGCCACCGCACCGCAGTCTAGGCAACCAGAGCGAAACTCTGTCTCGGGGTGGGGGGGGGAAAAAAAAAACGGTCCGGGGACAGTGGCGCGTGCCCGTGGTCCCGGGTACCGTACTCTGGAGGCTGAGGCGGAAGGATCGCTCGAGTGCAGGAACGTCCACGCTGCAGTGAGTGAGCTACGACGGCACCACTGCCGGGGTGACAGAGTGAGATGCCGTCTCTAAATCAATCAGTCCATCAGATCACCGGGAGGCGCTCCCCGTGTCTCACTCTCAAAGGGTGTCTCTTTAGGCCAAGCACGCACGGTGCCTCACAGCAGTCATCCCAGCACTTTGGGAGGCCGAGGCGGGAGGAAAGAAGGAAGGGAGGAAGGGAGTAAGGGAGGAAAGAAGAAAGGCAGGAAGGCAGTAAGGCATGAAAGAAAGAGGGGAAGAAGGAAAGGAAAAAGAAGAAAGAAAGAAAGAAGAAAAGAGAAGAAAAAAGAAGAAAAGAGAAGGGAAGAAAAGAAAGGAAAACGGGGAGGGGGCCTATGTCCTCGACCGGTGACCGCCCAGGATACAGCGGGTCACGGCCGACCGACCGAAGCCTCGACCCGCGGGGCCTCAAGCGATCTTCTCCTCATCGCAGCCTCTCAGCCGCGACGACAGGCGGCCATCACCAGGCACAAGTCACCTTCTAATAACATTACGATTCTATCGAGACAGGGTCTCGCTCCGTCATCCAGGCCGGATCGCCGTGGCACGATCTCAGCTCATCGCAACCTCGGCCTCCCCGGTCGGAGCCACTCGCCCGCCCCAGTCTCCCGAGCAGTCGTGATCCCAAGCCCAGGCCACCAGGCCCGGCTCACCGTTCTGTTTTTCAGAGAGACGGGGTTTCGCCGCGTCGGCCAGCGCGGTCGGTCTGGAACTCCCGGCCTGAAGCGATCCAGCCGCCTCGGCCTCCCAAAGTGCCGGAGTGACAGGCGTGAGCTACCGTGCCCGGCCCAGACCGTCTCGTTCATATATCATAGAGAAGGGGTTTCGTCAGCCGACGGGTGGAGGGCGGGGTGGGTTTCACTCAGCCTGCGTACCGGGGAAAGGGTAAGTGAGTGTGCTTTGTGAACTAGATACGGAAATCGTGTGTGTGTGTGTGACAGAGAGAGAGAGAGAGAGAGAGAGAGAGAGAGAGAGAGAGAGAGAGACCGACGAATCCCACCATGAGGACCCGGAAACGGTGTCCGATTTGGGTCCCCGTGTAGTCACCTGTCTGTGTGTAGGTGACTGAGGATTCCACAAATGAAGGTCAGCAGTATCTATGGAGCTGTTTCTCCCTCTCATGCGTCTCATCCGTGTGGTGGAGAAAGGGGAGAAAAGTGGTCGTGACGGGAAGTCGTCTTCACGCCCGAGGAAGCCGAAGGCAGGCCGAGGGGAAGGAGGGCATCCCACGTGACAGCTCCACCCCCGCGCACCCTTTCCAACGCCGGGGCCGCCGGTCCACCCTGTACGACAACCCACCCCCAAGAACAGCACGGTCCGGAGCGGTCCAGTCTCATCCCATCCGGCCCACCCGGGGCATCCGGCGGAAGTGTTCACCGGAGGGTCGGAAAGCAGCGTCCACGCGGTTCCCCCGGGGTCTCCCAGCAAAGGCCAGCCGGGGGAGGGTAGCGGGACGTGACGGGGGCGGGGGGCATCCGCCTCAGAGCTCCCCGGAAGGCGGCGGGTAGCCGGCGGGGGACGCCGAGCCAGAGAGGTCCGGCGGGATCTAGATCCGGAAGCCGCGTCGGTCCTCTCCCACAGCTCTCCTACGGAAAATGCCACGGCGGCGGCGGGAGCCTCGGCCGGGGGAGAAGCGGGGACAAGGGGGAGAGGGAAGGAGGCCCTCGGGAGGATTCAGCCACGAAAACCCACTCAGCCAAGCTCCCTCCGTCTCTCGGGGTCCAAGGGACACCCCGGGAGACGGCAAGAGACAGGTTCACTCCGTGCTTTTCACCTCCGTCTTTATTTTTTTCATCTTTTCCATTTTACAAGAGGTGCTCATCTCAACAACCAGACGGTGGGTGTGACGGGAGAAGCATCAAGGGCAGGAGTTGGAGACCAGCGTGAGCAACTGAGCAACACAAGTAGGAGAGCCCAGCTGAAAGAGATGAAAAAGGAGGAGGAGGAGGACGAGGAGGACAGGGGGAGTGGGTGGGGGGAGGAGAAGGAAAGAAAAGAAAAGAAAAAGAAAGAGAAAAGCAACCACCAAGAAAGTTAAAATCGTCCAACGTTCGGAAGCTCAAGACCAGGCTGACCAAGACAGAGAAACCCCATCTGTACTAAAAATATAAAAGTCAGCCGGGCACGACGGCGCTTCACCGTCATTCCAGCTCCTCGGGAAGGCCAAGGCAGGAGGATCACTCGAACCCGGGAGGCGGAGGTCGCAGCGAGCCGAGATCACGCCATCGTAGTCCACCCTGGGCGACAAGAGTGAAACTCCGTCTGGAGGGGGAGGGGGAGGGGGGAGGGGGAGGGGGAGGGGGGAGGGGGGAGGGGGATGGGGGAGGGGAGATCGGTGAGACGCGTCTCAAAATTTTATCTGTTCGCATTCCGCGTGCATAAAACGGAAAGAACCGACCCACGAGAAATACGACCAGAGCGTACCGTGCCCACGCGTGTCATCCCAGCACTGTGGGAGGCCGACGTGGAAGGACGGCCGGAGCGTAGACGTTTGAGATCACCTCGACGTGTGAGACGACACCTGCAATAATAATAATCATAGTTTAAAAAGCGATCACGTGTGCCCAGAGCATGGACAACAAAGCGAGAGCACACCCGTACTAAAAAGAAGACGATTGACAGGCAGGCAGGCAGGCAGGCAGGCAGGCAGGCAGGCAGGCAACTATAGAATGAGCCGGGTGCAGCGTCTCACGCCTGTCACAGCAGCAGCGCGGGCGGCCGAGGCAGGCAGGCGGATCGCTCGAGAACAGGAGTCCGAGACCAGCCCGGGCCACACGACAGAACGCCGGACCCCATCTCACTCACATACACACATACACAGATACCTGCCTACCTACCTACGGAAAACATGAGATATGAGAAAGAACATAAAAGTCACCCGGTGTGGTGGTGCACGCCCATAGTCCCAGGAAACGGGGACGGGAGGGATGAGACGCAGGACGGCCACTCGGTCGGTCGGTCGAAAGCGTTGAGGCTGGGGTGATCCCGGGCGACAGAGGCAGGGAAGGAAGGAAACCAATGAAACAAGCAAGCAAACGATGAACATGACAATGACCTAGAATAACCCATGAGAATAAAGAAGCAAATAAGAGGGTACGAATAAAGCTAAAAGGTAAGGTAATGAAGATGACAATCCACCGTTTTCTCTCCAGCCCAGCCCAGCCCAGCCCAGCCCAGCCCAGCCCAGCCCAGCCCAGCCCAGCCCAGCCCAGCCCAGCCCAGCCCAGCCCAGCCCAGCCGGAGTGGAGGCGCGCGATCACAGCCCACGTTCGCCTCTGCCTCCCGGGCTTAAGAGATCCCTGTAGTCCCATCCCAGCTACTTGGGAGCCTGAGGTCACCAGAGCCCAGAGTGAGAAGATCAGGCAGGCCCCAAAAGAAAAGGAAATAAATACACGAACATTGTTAATCCATAATAAACGAAGGATATACATATACAGGTATATGTAAATGACATGGGTTTTTACGTCATACACGTTCATCCATTAAAATTAGCATCTATCCTATACACATGTATGAATGATGGAAATGTCTAGTTTTATCACTAGATATTTTCGTCGGTGTAGGTACGTGTCCGTGTGTCCATATCTACGTATCTATCTATCTAGATAGATATATGTATGTTCACACACAGCAGCGTGGAGAAAAGAAGATTGAAAACCAGAAGGAATCGGTCGGGCGCGGTGGCCGACGCCCGTACTCCCGGCACGCTTTGGGAGGCCGAGGCGGGGGGAGGGGGTGGGGGGAATCGCTAGGTCAGGAGTTCGAGACCAGCCCGGCCAATATGGTGAAATTCCGTCTTCGCTCAAAATACAAAAACTGCTGTTCGCTTGAGAGCCCTGGAGGCAGCGGCGGCGGCGAGCCGAGGAGGCACCAACGCGCTCCAGCTCCAGCCTGGGCGACAGAGCGAGATTCCGTCTCCAGAAAGAAGGAAGAAGGAAAGAATGGGGGCGGCGGGGGGCGGCGAGGAAAACCACCCACCCCCCCACCCCCACACGACCAAAAAAAAACAAGAGGGAGTATTACTGGCCGACGGCAACAGCGACTCCCTCCCTCTTAAAAGTCCCGCGGACGCAAACTCCAAATGGGGCAGAGAAAAATGTAGGAGAGGGAGTTCCGCGTGGTCCCAGCTCCACCGAAGGCCGAGGCCGGTGAAGGGCACCCGCGCGTGAACGGGGATCGGCGCCCTCGCAGCGATCCACCGCAGCCCGCGGAGGGAACGGCCAGCGGCCGGCCTGCCGGTCGACCCGGGACACGGCGGGCCGCCTGCCGAGTCCGGGGCTCGCGGGCGGCCGCCGATCGACCCCGGAGGTCCGAAACAGGAGCGGCCGCCAGCCGAGGTCGCCCGTGTGTGGGGACGCCCCGGGCCTCGCCGCCGCCCGCTTCCCGCCACCCTCGGAGGAAAGAGGGGGAAGGACGCGCGAGGGCCGGGACCCCGGGTGGGCGACCCCCTGGCCCGGGCGGCCACCCCCGGGACGGGGGCCGGCGGGCCACGGACCCGGCTCGGCGCGGCCGCCTCCGCGGCTCCCACCCACGCTCCCCGAGCTCCGTCCCAGCCCGGAGCGGACGAGCCGCCCCGGCGGGGAACGGGGAGGAGGCGGGAGCCGAAGAAGCGGGGCGCGCCGACCGGGGACGCGCGCCCGCCCCCCCACAGCCCCGCCCCGCCCCGCCCCGCCCCGCCCGTGGTCGGCGGGGAGGGAGGAAGACGAACGGACGGACGGACGGCGCCGGACGCGCACGCCCCGCCGGGCCCCGAGACCAGGCAGGCCCAAAAAGGAAAGAAAATAAACGAAAATGGTTAATAAATAATAAACAAACGAAAGAAGGAAGGAAGGAAGGAAGGAAGGAAATACATATACAGGTATATGTAAATGAAATGGGATTTTATGTCATACATGTTCATACATGAACATCTATAAGCATGTCTTAATTATGGAAATATATAGTTTTATCAGTAGATATTTTTGTCGGTGTATGTATATATGTATGTATGTACATATCTGTCTCTATCTACATCTATAGGTATAGATATATCTCTCTCTCTATATAGATATATCTTATACCTATAGACACATATACGTATGTTCACACACCGCAGCGTGCAGAAAAGATTGAAAAAAAGAAGGAATCGGCCAGGCGCGGTGGCTGAGGCCCGTGCTCCCGGCACGGTTTGGGAGGCCAAGGCGGTGGGGGGGGGGGGCGGTGGATCGCTAGGTCAGGAGTTCGAGACCAGCCAGGCCAATATGGTGAAATTCCGTCTTTGCTCAAAATACAAAAACTGCTGTTCGCTTGAGCCCTGGAGGCAGCGGCAGCGGCGAGCGGAGGAAGCACCACCGCCCTCCGGGTCCAGGTCCGGGTCCGGGTCCGGCGACAGAGCGAGATTCCATCTCCAGAAAGAAGGAAAGAATGGGGGCGGAGGGTGGGGCGGAAACAAAAGAAAAATCACACACACACGAAGACAAAAAAAAAAAAAAAAAAAAAAAAAAAAGAAAAACACACACACACACACACACACACACACACACACACACACACACACACACACACACACACACACACACACACACACACACACACACACACACGAAGACCAAAAAAAAAAACAGGAGGAAGCATTACCG
>NC_072007.2:2577296-2594796 GCF_028885655.2 Pongo abelii | reverse complement strand
CACCGAGGGTGGGTCACACTCCCCACCCGCCGGTCGCCCCTCGTCGGGCCCGCAGAGGCGCTCGGGGACGCCCGGGGAAGGGAGGGGGCCTGCGGTACGAGGAGAAGCGCGCCTGCGGCGACCTCGAGCGTTCGCGGTCAGGGCGGGGGCCCGGCAGGCTCACAAGGCCCCCCCCGTCCACCCGCCTCCTGCGTCGCTTCCGAGGCAAAGCCACGCACGCGACCGGTCGGAGGCAGAACGGCAGCCCCTCGGCGGCCGGCCGGCGCACGCGTCACCGGCCCGAGCCCGCCGCGATCGCTCACACGGCCCTCGCGCACCCGCCAGAGGGGAGCACGGGACGTGCGCTCGCCGGACCAGGCGGCGCCCTTCCCCGCGCGGGAGGGGCGCGCATCTCATCTCACTCGACCGCCTCGAACCCCACGCCGACGGGCTCCCCTCGGGACCCACGCGCGGACACCGGAGGAGGGGACGCCGGGGGCGGGAGGGACACACCACCGCTCGGCCTCGGGCACCTGAGGGACAACCCGGAGCGCTCCAGGAGCACCGCAAAGGCCCGGGCGGAGCCAACGCTCGCGCGAAACCCCCCGAGAGGGCAGCACGACGGGCCGGCGGGACGGCACCCCCACCGCCGCGGAGGGGGCCCGCCCGCAAGTCGACGACCGCGGGAGGCGAGAGCGAGGGGTGCCCGCCGCGTCAGAGGACCCCGCCGACCCACCCCGCGAAGCGGAGAGCGGGGACGGGACAGCCAGGTCAGGCCGGGTTCCGCACCCCACGCCTTCCCAACGCACCACCGGCAGGCGGACGGAGGAGAGGCAAGGGGCCCCCGCGGGCGGGGCGAGAAGAACGGTCCCATTCGCCACGAATGTCCGCCCCTCGCCCGTCGCGGCTCGGATCCGGCCCGGGAGAGCGTGACGTCACCACATCGATCACGGAAGAGCCCCCGGGAGCGGGGGTTCGGCCAGCCGGCCGGCGAGCGAGCCGATCGGCCCCGGCCATCCCCCGCTCCGGGGAAGGGGCGGCGGACAACCCAGCGGAGACGAGGACGCCTGACACGCGCGGCACGGGGCCGACGGGGGTGGGGTTGTCACGGCCGCCCCGGGTGCCCGCGGCGGAGAGCGCACGGGGGCAGGGTAGCCCTCGCCGCCTTCCCCGCCGCCCCCGGGTGGGTCAGAGACCCGGACCCGGGCCGACACCGGGAGTCGGGATGCTCGGACGCGCGAGAGAGCAGCAGGCCCGCGGGCCCCAGCAGCAGGCGGCTCGAGCGGGAGCAGGGCCGGCTAGCCGGGTCAGCGGTGGGCCAGAGTCCCGCACGCATCCGGAGGCCCAACCTCTCCAGCGACACAGGTCGCCAGAGGAGAGCGTGTCAGCAATAACCCGGTGGCCCAAAATGCCGACTCGGAGCGAAAGATATATCTCCCCCGGGGGCAGGAGGCCCGATCGCCGACCACGCCGCCGGCCCAGGACACCCACGACACGGACATCTGTCCCCAAAATCGCCACCATCGCAGCCAGACACGGAGCACCCGGGGCCCCCTGGTCGACCCCAGGACACACGCGGGAGCGGCGCCGGGCCAGGGAGGCCCTCCCGGCCGCCCGTGCCACACGCACGGGCCGGCCCGTGTCTCCGGAGCGAGGCCCGGAAGCAGTTTCGGCCGGCCCCCCGTGCGATCGGGACACACGAGGGACCGAAGGCCGGCCAGGTGTGACCTCCCGGGCCGCACGAGGGCTCGGGGAGCGCTCTCCGACTCCGCACGGGGACTCGCCAGAAAGGATCACGGCGGAGGGACCGCGGCCCGGCCCGGGGACCGCTCCCCGGCACCCGGGGGACGGGGGCAGGACGGTCCCCGCCTCCCCACGGGGACCCGGAAACACATTCGGCCGCCGCCTCAGACGGCCAGGACGCGCGCGGGCCCGCGACCGAGCCGGGAAGGGCGTCCCCGGCCTCCCGCGCCACGCGCGGTGGGTCCCCGCGGGTCGCGGCTCGGGCCTCGGGAGCTGCGGCGCGCTGGTCGACCGGCCCGGGCGGCCCCACGGCCCGGCTCGGGCCCAGAAGTGCAGCGACAGCCTCTCCCCCACATAAACCTGCACGCCAGAGCTCTGACTCACAAGCGACGCGCCACAGCCCTGGCGCCACCGGGCCAGCCGGGCTGACGACCGCGGGCTTTCCGGAGCTCTGCCTGGCTCACAGCGGGGACGGTCCCCTCCCTCGGCAGCTGCCACCGCAGCTCCGGAAGCCAAGAGCACGATCTAACAGCGGCCGCCAGATGGAGCCCGACGACCGTCGCGAACGTCAGCGAGACCGATCCGGACGGCTGGCAGGGCGGCCCGTGGACCGCCAAAGCGAAACCGTGAGTCGAGAAGCCCTTCCCGAGGCCGAAAACGCAGCCCCTCTCCCCCAACCCCACAGAAACGCCTCCCCAAAACGTGTCCCCGCATCGACCGCGACAGAGTCAGAAGACAACCCACGGCGTCTGGGTGTTTGGAGATGCATCTCGGAGGGAGGGAGGGAGGGAGGGAGGGAGGGAGGGAGGGAGGGAGGGAGAAAGAAAGAACCCACAAGGAAGGACTCGGTCGCGGGTCGCTGCGGACACAGGGAGAGGCAGAATGCCTAGGCTCTTCCAGAATCCACACAGAGACAGACAGAGGGAGAGAAAGACGGAGGGAGGGAGAGAATGGAGAAAAGAGACAGATGGTGAAAGGGAAGGAGGGAGGGAAGGGAGCAGGGAGGGAGGGAGGGAGGGAGAGAGGGAGGGAGGGAGGGAGGAAGAAAGTGGAGAAAAGAGAGACCATCTAAAAAACAGAGATACGGAAAGAAAACTTCTTAAACGTTCCATTTTTTCAAAGACAGGTGGAGAGGAAAGAAACACGAAAAGGAGAGAAAGAAGGAGGAAAGAAACGAAGGAAAGAGGGGAAAAGAAACAGAGAGGAAAGAAAAATGAAGGAAAGACGGAACGAAAGAGAAATAAGACACGAAGGAAAAAAGAACAGAAAGAGAGAGAGAAGGAAAGGAAGAGAGGAAGAAACACGTAAAGGAGGAAAGAGAGGAAGAAAGGAAGGAAGAAACACATCAAGGAGAGAAAGGAAGGAAGAATCACATCAAGGAGAGAAAGAAAGAAAACGGATAAATATGCCCGTTTATCTATAAATACAAATACAACACTCTTCACACATAAGCATAGACGTATTCATCTACCATCGTTTCTTCACGTAGCAACGTATATTTATATTTCATAAATTTATAGAAGCGTATCTCTACACACGTGCTTTGCATAAGTGTACTTCTATACAATAAATACATCTGTCGCGTATAAATGTACTTATCCGTACGTCCACGTAAACATCTATAGTTATATACAAACGTATGAAAACACTTACATTTCTAAATAAAAGTGAGTACATAGAAACGAAACAAATAAAACATACGACGAACCGAGTCCACAGGCAGGGCGCGGTGGCTCACGCCTGTCATCCCAGCACTTCGAGAGGCCGAGGCGGGCGCATCACCTGAGGTCGGGAGTCAGAGACCAGCCCGGACAACGTGGTGAAACCCCGTCTCTACTAAAGATACGAAAATCGGCCGGGCGTGGAGGTGCATCCCTGTCATCCCAGCTACTCAGGAGGCCGAGGCAGGAGAATCGCTTGAACCCGGGAGGTGGAGGGTGCGGTGAGCCAAGATCGCGCCATCGCACTCCAGCCTGGGACACTTGAGTGAAACTCTGTCTCAAAGAGACGGAAGAGAAGAGAGAGAGAGAGAGAGAGAGAGAGAGAGAGAGAGAGAGAGAGAGAGAAACAGAAAGAGAGAGAGAGAAAGAAAGAGCGAGAAAGAAAGAGAGAGAAAGGAAAAGAAAAAAAGAGCAAAAGAAGAAAGAGAAAGAAAGAAAGAAGGAAGAAAGGAAGGAAGGAAGAAAGAAAGAAGGAAGAAAGAAAGGAAAGAAGGAAGAAAGAAAGAAAGAAACAAAGAAAGAAAGAAAGAGAGACAGACAGACAGACAGAGAGAGAGAGAGAGAGAGAGGCCGGGCACGGTGGCTCACGCCTGTCATCCCAGCACTTTGGGAGGCCAAGGCAGGCGGATCACCTGAGGTTGGGAGATGGAGACCAGCCTGACCAACGTGGGGAAACCCCGTCTCTACAAAAAATACAACATCAGCCGGGCACGGTGGCACACGCCTCTAATCCCACCTACTAGGGAGGCTGAGGCAGGAGAATCGCTTGAACCTAGGAGGCGGAGGTTGCGGTGAGCCGAGATCGCGCCATGGCCCTCTGGCCCGGGCAACAAGCGTGAAACTCTGTCTAAAAAAAAAAAAAAAAAAAAAAAAAAAGAAAGAAAGAAAGAAAGAGAGAAGGAAGAAAAAGAAAGAAAGAAAAGGCAAGGCAAGGCAAGGCGAGGCAAAGCGAGGCAAATCTACCCGCTTTCACTACATCCGGGGAGAATCAGGAAAGTCCCCACCAACGACAAGGCCTAAAGGGGAGCCGCCATCTGTAAAACCCGAGCAGAAGGGTCCACGCGGGTTAAAGACACGAAGAAACACAAGGAAACCACCGACCAAGGAGAAGGACCATCTGGCCCAGCCAGGGTCTGTCTCCTGAGGTCGTCTGGGCAACCAGGGACCGGGACGGAGGGAGGGCGGGACTCCGAACCTCCGTCTCGAAAAACAAATCCCGCTCATAAAATAAAATTCCGTTAAAAAAAGAAAGTACGCATCGTTCCTAACGTGTCTGGTGCCTCGAAAGGCGAGAGGGGTCTGTGTACGTCACTGTGGGGGGGGGGGGGGGTTCTCTTTTTTTTTTTTTTTTTCTTTTTTCCCGGAAACTCACTTTTTAAGTATTTTCTTTCATGTCAGTTTTATTTTCCTTTTTTTTGAGACGGAGTCTCGCTCTGTCGCCCAGGCTGGGGTGCGGTGGCGCGATCTCGGCTCACCGCAACCTCCGCCTCCCAGGTTCAAGCGATTCCCCTGCCTCAGCTCGGCCTCCCGAGTAGCTGGGATTACAGACAGTACAGCACCGCGCCCGGCTAATTTTGTGTATTGTGAGGAGAGATGGGGTTTCGCCATACTGGCCCTGCTGGTCTGACCGCCTCGTGATCCACCGGCCTTGGCCGCCCAAAGTGCTGGCGATGACAGGCTTGAGCCACCGCGCGGGGCCTATTTGTTTGCTTTATTTTATTTTCTTTGTTTATTTTCATTTATGTGTTTATTTATTTGATTTTATTTTTCTGAGACGGAGTTTCGCTCTTGTTGCTCAGACTGGGGTGCGATGGCGCGATCTCGGCTCACCGCAACCTCCGCTTCCCAGGTTCAAGCGATTCTCCTGCCTCAGCCTTCCTAGCAGCTGGGATTATAGGCATGCGCTACCACACCCGGCTAATTTTGTATTTTCAATTGAGACGGGATTTCCCCATGTTGGTCAGGCTTGTCTCCGACTCCCGACTTCAGGTGATGCGTCCACCTCGGCCTCCCAAAGTGATGGGATGACAGGCATGAGCCACCGCGCCCGGCCTGTTGTATTGTATTGTATTGTATTGCGTTGTATTGTATTGTGTTGCGTTGTGTTGTGTTGTGTTGCGTTGCATTGTATTGTATTGGAATGCATTGTATTGACTTATTTTATTTCGTTAGTTATTTCTGTGTTATTCTGTTTATTTATGTGTTTGCTTGTTTTTGCCTGATCAAAGGTCAATCAGACCCAGTCGTCAAAGTGGCGATTTCCTAGGCAACGAGGGAGGGAGGAACTTGGAGGTGGGGGCGGGGGCGGTGGGGAAGACACGGTTGCCCCAGGCTGCGCGCAGGCGGCCTGGTGCTTCCTTCCTCTGCGAGGCCTCCGTTTTCAGAGCAACAGTGGCCGCTAGGTGATGCCCGACGTCTGCCAATGAGAGTGTCAGCCCGGAATGAATTGGGATCCCCTTGGGGGGGGGCGGGGAAGGATGTGCGGGGAAGGATGGAGGCGATTCCCCACAACTAATCGACCAGGGCCCCTGGGGGGACACAGCCTAAGTCCCCACCCATCGGATCATCTGGAACTTCCGTCCAGAGACGAGAGACCGACTGGGAATTCTCTCAGTCAAGGTCCAAACCGAAAAGAATCACCGGCACAGACACCAGGACTAAGGCAATTTCTAAAAGACTGGTTTCTGTGTTTTGGGTGAATCCGTGTATTTCTGTATCACAAAATTACCTATTTCGAACGCTACGATTTTTCTCCTCCTTTCGTGTCCCGTCCTGTGATACACAGACCAGGGGACTCCTCAGCTCACAGTCCATGAGGCCAGAAGATGACGTCCCAAATTTCTATTTAGAATGAATTTAAGCAGGCCAGCCAAAGCCAAACACTCTGCCCTGAAACTATCGGGAAGACAAGCGGGGGGGGGGGGGGGAGGCGGGAGTCTGGGCGCGGTAGGCTCGTGCCTGTCATCCCCGCACTCTTGGGAGGCCGAGCGCAGGTGGATCCTTCGATCCAAGCCTTGGCAACATGGTGAGACCTCGTCTCAAACAAAAATACAAAAACTAACTGGTTCCATAACCTGGACTCAAAGTTAATAAATAGATAAATAGGCCGGGGGCGGTGGCTCACGCCTGTCATCCCAGCACTGTGGGAGGCCGAGGCGGACGGATCACGGGGTCAGGAGATCGAGACCATCCTGGCTACCACAGTGAATACCCATCTCTACTCAAAATACAAAAAAGTAGCCAGGTACGGTGGCGGGCGCCTGTAGTCCCAGCTACTCGGGAGGCTGAGGCAGGAGAATGGCGTGAAACCGGGAGGCAGAGCTTGCCGTGAGCCGAGATCGCGCCGCTGCCCTCCAGCCTGGGCAACAGAGCGAGAGTCTGTCTCGAAAATAAATAAATAAATAAATAAATAAATAAATAAATAAATGAATAAATGAATGAATGAATGAATGAATGAATAAAGAATAGCAAATAAATAAATACATTAAAATTGAAAACTAAAAAAAAATAAAAATAAAAAAGTGTAGCCGGCCGGGCGCGATGGCTCACGCCTGCCATCCCAGCACTTTGGGAGGCCGAGGTGGGGAGATCACCTGGGGTCGCCAGTTCGAGACCAGCCTGACCCACATGGAGAAATGCCGTCTCTACTAACAATACAAAATCAGCCGGGTGTGGTGGCCCATGCCTGTAATCCCAGCTACTCTCAGGAGGCTGAGGCAGGAGAATCGCTTGAACACGGCAGGTGGAGGTTGCGGTGAGCCGAGATGGTGCCACTGCACTCCAGCGTGGGCACCAAGAGTGACACTCCGTCCCAAGGAAAAAAAAATGAAGTGCTGTATTCTGTTATTTCTGCTTCCTGCCCTGAGAAGAACATAGTACAACTGTTGCCTGCCAGCCTGCCTGCCTGCCTGCCTGCCTGCCTGCCTGCCTGCCTGCCTGCCTGCCTCCCTGCCTGCCTGCCTGTGACAGGGCCTCACTCTGTCTTTCGCCCAGACTGGAGCACAGTGACACCATTATGGCTCGCTCACTGCAGCCTCAACCTCCCCAGGGTTAGGCGATTCCTCAAGGGATCCTACGGCCTCGGCCTCCCAAAGCGTTGGGGTTACAGGCGTGAGCCACCAGCACCCAGCCTGAGTTAATACGTCTGGTCTCACTACGTCCTCACCACACACCCATGAAGAACTCAAGTCAAGAGAGAGTCGGCAAGAGACTCTCAGCATTCTCTCCTGAAAGCACGAGTGTCCCGAGCGCCTGTGGTTTCAGGTGGCCGCGCGTAGAGGAGAGATCGCCAATGTTTCCAGAGAGGTGCGAGCCACAGTCATTCGAGGGCATCCGAGCACGAGATGGGGTTTCTGACAGCGACTTAAGGGCCAGGAAGGGCCAGAATCTGCCGAGGCCCGTGTTCCAGGGTGGGGCCGATGGAACCCAAGGTAGAGGGAGTCAGCGGTCCGCACGGAGAGAGCTCCAGCCCTAGGCCCCGCGGTGCAGACCGAATCAGAAGGAAGAGAGTCCTTCGTCCTACATGCCACATCCCTCACATCCCCCCACTGAACTTGGGAGCGGATCCGTGTTCCAAACACGAGGTGACCCTCGGTTTGCAATGGATCACAAGGGGCCGGGCTTTCCAGAGTCGGCAGGATAGAGAAGTCATTCGGGCTCGGCCTCCCCCATCCCCCGGGAACGGTCCCGCTGGTGACTTTAAACGAGCCGGGGCTGGCCTGGCCGGGCCATAGCCGCTACGGGAGTGGGGTGGCAGTGGGGTGCGGGCGGTGTGGGGTGGGGGGATGCCTGAGGCACTGCAGAAAGTGGGCCTGAGCCTCGAGGATGACGGTGCTGCAGGAACCCGTCCAGGCTGCTCTATGGCAAGCACTAAACCGCTGCGCTTACCGAGATGCGGTTTTCCTCGCAGAACGCCTTTATGCAGAAGTACACTCAGAAGAAGCCTTGTTTTCACTGGTGACCTGTCCTTACCCCTCAGGAAAGGCCTATAAAGCATATAGACTCTGGAAAGGACACAGTGGTACTGCACCGCCATGCAAATACCGGCTTGCAAAATGTTGCGTGGATCTCAGCAAGCTTGCAGAAGGGGAACACATCTTATCGGGTGGAGTGTTTCCTAAGCAGAAAAGCCATGACGATATTTTTACTGAGTCTGGTGATTCAGCTCGCTTTACTCTCTCATTGCCGGGACACGCATATCGCAAGACAGATCGGCTTGCCAAAGGATCAGAATGTGACCAACAGGGCCTTAGTTGAAATCCTTTCCTCTGGTATCCCTTTGAATCATTATGTGAAGTAGGTGAAAAAGCAAGATCCTGACCAAACACTTCCATTCACATCTTTACAGAACTTTGGCAACTGTCTGTCCAAGTGTTGCCCCACACAAGTACCTCGTCCTAGCTTATGTCACAGACAGCCTGAGACCGTTCTTACGGAAACACCCCAGGACACCATTGAATTAAACAGATTGAGTTTAGAATCTTCCAATTCAAAGTACTCCTTGAATACAGATTCCCCAGTGTCTTCTATGGATTCAGCTGTCATTTCACCTGATACTGTCCCACTGGGAACGGGAACTTCCATGTGATCTAAACAGGTGCAAAATGAACCAAACACCGGTCGAAGTTTATTAGGAGGGCCAGCAGCTGTTGGTCCATTCACCCCAAGTGTTGGGACTTTGCCAGTAGAAACCTCGAGTCCCGGAGATGGATCCTATTTACAAAACTACACCGCTTTGAGACACCTTCTGTAATTGACGTGCCACCCACCGGAGCCCCTTCAAAAAAGTCTGTTGCCAGAATCGGCCAAACCGGAACACAGTCTGTCTTCTCGCAGAGGGGAATCAGCCGAAAGGTCACTCCAATTCTTGCAAAAACACAAAGTTCTTGTCCACAAACGAGTGGAACGCCTCAGGTGTTGAGCCCCACTATGGCGTCTCCCCCAAATGCACGACCTCGAAGAAATTCGCGACTCTTGATTAGTGACAGCTCCACAACCAAGGATAATAGGAAAAAATTTAAAATGAAGTTTCCACCTGAAATCCCAAGCAGAAAAACAAAAAGTAGAACTAATAAAGGAGGTACACCACAACCTAACATAAACGATAGCCTGGAAATGACAAAACTGGACTCTTCCATCGTTTCAGAAGAGAAAAGAGCCGCAATCACACCTCAGATTCAGGCTTTTCATCTACAAAAAGCAGCAGCAGAAGGCTTGATGAGCCTTCTTCGTGAAAGGGGGAAAGGTTATTTAGCTTTGTGTTCTTACCACCGCAAAGAAGCTATCCATATTTTGAGCCATCTACCTTCTCACCACTAGAATACCGGTTGGGTACTGCGCCAAATTGGAAGGGCCCGTTTTCAACTTTCAGAGTCCATGCGACCTGAAAGAATATTCTCAGAGGTTAGAAGGAGGGAGAATTATAGAGTCGAAGGCATGGAGATCTACACTACAACACTTTGGCATCCTCCGAAAGATGTTGCTCTTTCAGTTCTGTCAAAAGACTTCACAGACATGGATAAAAGTTCTCCAGCCAGAGGCCTGGTGTGCTGCAGGGACCCGTTGCAGTCTGCAACGGGAACAGGATATTGCCATTAAATTCTTCCAGAGAACTATCGAGGTGGATCCAAATGATGCTTACGCCTATACCGTCTTAGGGCGTGAGTGTGTCTTCACTGAAGAATTGGACAAAGCCTTAGCTTGATTTCGAAATGCTATCAGAGTCAGTCCTAGACATTGCAATGCATGGTGAGTGGTCAGGAAGCGTAAAGACAAGGTCTTACGGATGGTGCCGGTACTCGCTAATTTTTCTTGTTAGATAGCTCTTTATTGTCATGAATTTGGTGACGAATACTTAGGGATGGTACACGCTGGTCAATAACTTCTAACTAAGATGTTTTCTTATGAAATGTATGTCTTGAACAAACTCTTAAATGAACTCATGATAATAGAATACCAGATCCTTATACTCAACAGTTTCTGTCTTCTACCAAACTTTTGTAGATACCGTAGTTGTCTTTAGGGTGTGTGTGTGTGTGTGTGTGTGTGTGTGTGTGTGTGTGTGTGTGTGTTTCTTTAGTTTTGTTACTTGATTTGTTACTTTTTGTTCGAGCACCGCAGCGGTGATGGGGACAAAAAGGGCTTGGGAGATTGGAAAGGAATAGCATCATTCACTTATTGGATAATAGAAAAAAATATGGAAACGATTCACTAGCTGCTGCTTTGTGACAGTGTTCCAGTCTATGGCGTTACTATGAAGAACTGAGCGTCCCCTTTTATTCAGCGGTCTCTCTGTTTCACGGTTTTGTGCTTGTGTGTCAGTAGACACACAGGAAATGTCTACCTGGGTCGTATGGTTATCAACTGAATAAGATATGAAAAAGCGTGGTCCTACTTCTGCCTCAACACCATACTGACTGTTGACATTTATTCTATTTTTCTGGGCTGACTTAATAGTTAAAACCTCAAGAGAAGGCCGGGCGCGGTGGCTCACGCCTGTCATCCCGGCACTCTGGGAGGCCGAGGCGGGCGGGTCACAAGGTCAAGGGATCGAGACCATCCCGGCCAACATGGTGAAACCCCGCCTCTATTAAAAGTAGAAAAATTAGCTGGGCGTGGTGGTGGGCGCCTGTGGTCCCAGCTACTCGGGAGGCTGAGGTGGGAGAATCTCTTGAACCCGGAGAGGTGGAGGTTGCAGTGAGCCGAGATCACGCCATTGCGCTCCACGCTGGGCGACAGAGCGAGACGCCCCCTCAAGAAAAGAAAATAAAAAAAATAAATAAATACATAAATGAATATCAAGAGAAAGTATAATTCTGAAGTCATAAGCCTGTGGTCGTTTTCTTGTCAGATACGGTTATCTTTGGGGTGGGTTAATTGTTACAGCAGTGGAGTTTTTTCATTGGATTTGCTTCTGAATCTGAAGCATTAGATTACTAAAACATTTTTTGATTTGTGACTATGTTGTTTAGTGGGTGATATCTCATTCTGCTGTAGTAGTTACATCTCCTGAAAGATGGCCAAAAACATAATAGTGCTAGCTATCGCTGACCAATGTAACAATCAACTTGCCGATACTGCCTTCTCTTCCGACGGCCGTGTTCTCCGTGACATTTTAAGAACTCAGTTCTTCATGAGACTTGTGTTGTTTTTTGATTTTTTCCCAAGTCTGGTTGATCCTTGTGTCGTTTGCTTTTTAAATGTGTATCGTCCGTTCAGCTATTTCGCAGGAGTCGCATTCTTAAAAAAACTTAACCGTATCAAAAATTGTGTTTAAAGGAGGATTATTCAGATCGGCAAGCTTTTACTAGGAAGAGTTTAAATGCTGACATATTTAGGTAGCTCTCAATACTGAGCCACTTTATTCTAACTACAAAATAGATAGATAGCTGTTCTTTTGTTTTCACTTTGACTATCACTAGCACGGTGTTTAATACCTTTTCTTCATCTCTAACACAATGATAATGATATAGGAAGCCACTCAAATCAAGCAGATATGTTGTGCTTTTAAGAAAAAAAAAAAAAAAAAAGTCTTTCTGTGGCACAGAACGAGGAGGTGTGGCTGGAATCTAGAATCTGCAGTGAAAACCAATGAAAGAGGGCGAAACCCCGTGTCTACTAAAAAGAAAAAAATGAGCCGGCCACGGTGGCAGTCTCTCTGGTTCAAGTGCAGGAGAATGACTGGAACCCAGGAGGCAGAGGTTGCCGTGAGCTGAGATCACGCCACTGCACTCCAGCATGGGGGACAGAGCAAGACTCCATCTCAGAAACAAACAAACACACAAAGCCAATAAAGGTGTTTCATTCAACCCGTCAGGCTCAGGTCTCTCGAACAGGATACATCCGGCCCCCGGAGGAAACGTCGAGGGGTGGGGTGGAATCTATTTTGTGGCCTCAAGGGAGGGTGTGAGAGGTAGTCCCGCTGCAGGCAAGCGGTGATGGCCTAAGGAAGCCCCTCCGCCCAAGAAGCGATATTCATTTCGAGCCTGTCAGCCACCCGAGAGGGAGACTCGGGCTCTCTGCAGACCCCGCAACCCCCACCCCAGCCCCACCCCCACCCCCACCCCCCCACCTCGTGAAATGGGCTCTCGCTCCATCAGGCTCTGTTCACACCGTGTGGTTTTGTAACCTCCAGCGTGTGTGCGTGGGTTGCTTGGTGGGGTGGGGCCGGCTGTGGACAGAGGAGGGGATAAAGCGGCGGTGTCCCGTGGGTGCCCGGGACTTGGGATGTGGGACGTGGGACGTGGGTGGGGTGGCCAGAGCCTAGGGAACTCATCGCCTGTCAGGACGTCTCCCCTCCTAGTCCCCTCTCTGACCTACGCTCCACGTCTTCGCAGTTCAGTGGGGACCTTGTGGGTGGAGTCACCATCCCTTTGGACTGTAGCCGATGAAGGCCGGGCTCCCAAGAGTCTCCCCGGAGTCGGGGCCTTGGCCAGGCTCACAAGGATGCTGACGGTGACGGTTGGTGACGGTGATGTACGTTGGAGGCCTCGGGCCGACGCAGAGGTATCCATTTGACCTCGGTGGGACAGGCCAGCTTTGCGGAGTCCCGTGCGTCCTTCCAGAGACTCATCCAGCGCCAGCAAGCATGGTCCCGAGGGTCCCAGCTCCCAGCAGAGACACTTTTGTTCACACAGGATCCCGGACAGGGAAGTTCTCAGCAGGCCTTAGGCCTCCTAGCCAAAAAGCCAAAACCACTTCTGGGATTTTTTTCGAAGAGCCAGTGGTTCCACAAGGGGCCGTGGGTACTTGTGGAAATGGAGAGAAGTGTTTGCGGATACATATTTGAGACCCAACGGGCAGGGCTCGGTCACAGGTCACGCAGGACACGGGCAGATGCACATTGAGAAAACCATCCCAGCGTCCTAGGTGAACAGAGGTACGATTTTTCGAGACAGTCGAGGGAGAAGCAACCCCAGATTTGAGGGTTGGATCTTTATTCATATGTAGTACCTATGAGGTATCCAAGTCCAGAAATCAACTCGCCAGTTCTGTACAGCATTCTGTAGGGAGAGGAAATCTGGGATGTCAGAAGTTACGAATTCAGGCCTTGGTAATGGATTAGATTAGATGTGCTTGAGCTTATTTTGCAAAAAAAAAAAAAAAAAAAAAAAAAAAAAAAAAAAAAAAAAGAGAGGGCGGGAGATAGCGAGAGCCAGAGACCGAGACAGAGAGAGAGAGAGAGAGAAAGAGAGACAGAGACAGAGACAGAGACAGAGAGAGACAGATGGAGAGCGACAACGATACAGAAAGAGAGAAAGACAAAAAGAGAGAGAGACAGATAAAGAGACAGACAGAGAAAGACAGAGATGGACAGAGACAGAGAGAGAAACAGAAAGAGAGAAACAGAGACAGGAAGGGAGAGAGACAGCCAGACAGCCAGACAGAGAGAGAGAGAGAGACAGAGACAGAGAGAGACAGACGGAGAGAGACAACGATACAGAAAGAGAGAAAGACAGAAAGAGAGAGAGACAGATAAAGAGACAGACAGAGAAAGACAGAGATGGACAGAGACAGAGAGAAACAGAAAGAGAGAGAAACAGAGACAGGAAGGGAGAGAGACAGAGAGAGACAGACAGACAGGCAGAGAAAGAGAGTAAGAGTTAGACAGAAGGCAGACACACACACACACAGAGACAGAGACAGACAGAGAGACAGAGAGAAAGAAAGAGACAGAGAGAGAGAGAGAAAGACAGACAGACAGAGAGAAACAGAGAGAAAGACAGACAGACAGAGAGAAACAGACAGAGACAGAGAGAGAGAGACAGACAGACAGACAGACAGACAGGGGGAGGGAGAGAGAGAGACAGGGAGAGAGAGAGAAGAGAGAGACAGACAGAGAGAGACAGCCAGACAGCCAGACAGGCAGAGAAAGACAATAAGACAGAAGATAGACAGAGAGAGAGAGAGAGAGAGAGAGAGAGAGAGAAACAGACAGACAGGGAGAGAGAGAGACTAAGACAGAAGACAGACACAGTGAGAGAGAGAGAGAGAGAGACAGACACAGAGAGACAGAGAGAAAGAAAGAGACAGACAAAGAGACAGACAGAGAAAGACAGAGACAGACAGAGAGAGACGGAGAGAAACAGACAGACAGACAGACAGACAGGGAGAGAGAGACAGAGAGAGAGACAGACCGACAGACAGACAGGCAGAGAAAGGGAGTAAGACAGAAGGCAGACACAGTGAGAGAGACAGGTAAAGAGGGGGAGGGAGGGAGGGAGAGAGAGAGAGAGAAACAGACAGGCAGAGAGAGAGAGAGAGACAGACAGGCAGAGAGAGAGAGAGAGAGACAGAGAGAGAGAGAGAGAGACACAGACAGGCAGAGAGAGAGAGAGAGACAGACAGGCGAGAGAGAGAGAGAGAGACAGACAGACAGGCAGAGAGAGAGAGACAGAGAGAGAGAGAAAAACAGGCAGAGAGAGAGAGAGAGAGACAGAGACAGACAGAGAGACAGAGAGAAAGAAAGAGACAGAGAGACGGAGAGAAACAGACAGACAGACAGAGAGAAACAGACAGAGAGAGAGAAAGACAGACAGACAGAGGGAAACAGACTGAAAGAGAGAGACAGACAGACAGGGAGAGAGAGAGAGAGACAGGGAGAGAGAGAGACAGACAGACAGAGAGAGACAGCCAGACAGCCAGCCAGACAGCCAGGCAGAGCAAGACAATAAGACAGAAGATAGACAGAGAGAGAGAGAGAGAGAGAGACAGAGAGAGAAACAGACAGGCAGAGAGAGAGAGAGAGAGAGAGCGAGAGAGAAACAGACAGACAGGGAGAGAGAGAGACTAAGACAGAAGACAGACACAGTGAGAGAGAGAGAGATAGAGAGACAGACACAGAGAGACAGAGAGAAAGAAAGAGACAGACAAAGAGACAGACAGAGAAAGACAGAGACAGACAGAGAGAGACGGAGAGAAACAGACAGACAGACAGGGAGAGAGAGACAGAGAGAGAGAGACAGACCGACAGACAGACAGGCAGAGAAAGGGAGTAAGACAGAAGGCAGACACAGTGAGAGAGACAGGTAAAGAGAGGGAGAGAGAGAGAGAGAGAGAGAGAGAGAGAGAGAAACAGACAGACAGGCAGAGAGAGAGAGAGAGAGAGACAGACAGGCAGAGAGAGAGAGAGAGACAGACAGACAGGCAGACAGAGAGAGAGAGAGAGACAGAGAGAGAGAAACAGACAGGCAGAGAGAGACAGACAGGAAGAGAGAGAGAGAGAGAGAGAGACAGAGAGAGAGAGAAACAGACAGGCAGAGAGAGAGAGAGAGGCAGAAACAGACAGGCAGAGAGAGAGAGAGAGAGAGAGAGAGGGAGACAGAGAGAGAGACAGAAACAGACAGGCAGAGAGAGAGAGAGAGACAGAGAGAGAGAGAAACAGACAGGCAGAGAGAGAGAGAGAGACAGAGAGAGAGAGAGAAACAGACAGGCAGAGAGAGAGAGAGAGAGACAGAGAGAGAGAGAAACAGACAGGCAGAGAGAGAGAGAGAGACGGAGAGAGAGAGAAACAGACAGGCAGAGAGAGAGAGAGAGACGGAGAGAGAGAGAAACAGGCAGGCAGAGAGAGAGAGAGAGACAGAGAGAGAGAGAAACAGACAGGCAGAGAGAGAGAGAGAGACAGAGAGAGAGAGAGAGAAACAGACAGGCAGAGAGAGACAGAGAGAGAGAGAGAGAGAAAAGACAGAGAGAGAAAGAGAGAAACAGAGACAGACAGAGAGACAGAGAGAGGGGGAGGAAGGGCGTGCTCGAGAAATAATTACACATATTTTATAATGCTTTTGATCCCATGAACGGTGGCCGGGTTATACTTTGAAAACAACAACAACAACAACAACAACAGCAACAAGAGCAGCAGCAGCAGCGAGAGCAGCAGCAGCATTCACCTACGGATTTCTAGAAAATAAGATGTTATGAAGGATAGTACACTTCCACCGGCTCTCACTGCACGTGGAGAGATTCAGAAAAGCGCTAGTTAACAACAGGAGAAAACAGCAGCTAACATGTCTTGGGGAAAATAGACGTCTTCCTGAAAACTGGGGATTTCTACTTCACCTGAAAAGAAAGACACAGGCAAAGGGAAAAAGACGAACAAACACAAAACAAGCCAACAAACACGGGCCAAGGCACCGTCCCTGGAAATCTTAAGTGAGCAAAGTGTTAGTTTTCAGAAAGCGTTTCTGTTTGGGGCAAACACTAAGAAGGCCCAGACTAGAGCTGTGACGCCTTTCCCGTTGTGAAACTGTGCCGGCTGGAGGGCGGAGAAACGAAAACATCCTGAGAATGGGTGATTGAGACCCAGCCAGGGTGAAGCTTTCCTAGGGAGGCAGGGAGGGAGGGAGGAAGGGAGGCCTGAGGAGGGAAGCTGGGGGAAAATCCCCACAACTGCAGACCCGCCCGCTTGCCCACGCGGGTCAAGGGCTATGCCATCGGCCCAAGCTGCCTCTGGGGAAGTGGGACCGCGCCGCCCCCATCTTCACAAACGGTGGCCACTGAGTGAGGCCTGAGGCCCAGCGATGCAAATGTCAGCCTGGCAAGAATGAGATCATCGCCGGCAAGGGGTGGGGGAAGGGGCGAGAAGACGGAGGCACACCGGGGCGGCTCTGGAAGGTTTCCAAGCAGGGTGTTGGGAGGCGGGGTGTGGGGGTTTCGGGGGGAACCCACCTCGCCGACTCACTAAATGAAGGTAAAGGGACGTGGGTAGTGGGGGGAGCCGGGGGGCAACTTGAAAATTAAACTGACCCTTCCTAAAGCCCAAGTAGGAGAGTCTATGCGCGGTCAAGAAACCAAAACACAAAGAAAACTCAAGCGCCGATCAAAGAACAATAGGGCCCCCGCCAGGGCGGAGGTTCCCTAGGCAACGAGGGAGAGAGGGAGGGGCCTCCAGAAGGGAGAGAGAGAAACCAGTTGCCCCAGGCTCGGTGCAGTCGGCGAGACCTCCCTCCGTGTCTCCCCGACTTTCAGAAACAGTGGCCGCTAGGTGATGCCCGAAGACAACCGATGCCCGCAAATGTCAGTCAGCACAGAAAAGAATTTATTTTTTCATTCATTCATTTATT
>NC_072007.2:2567296-2572296 GCF_028885655.2 Pongo abelii | reverse complement strand
GACCCCGTCCGTGGAAAAACATTGAAAAATGAAGGCCGGGCGCGGTGGCTCACGCCCGTCATCCCAGCACTTCGGGAGGCCGGGAAGGGCGGATCGATCACCCGAGGTCGGGAGTTCGAGTCCAGCCCGAGCCACACGGAGAAGCCCCGCCTCCACTAAAAATACCACATCAGCCAGACGTGGCGGCGCCCGCCCGCCATCCCAGCTACTCGGGAGGCCGACGCGGGAGACTCGCTCGAACCCGGGAGGCAGAGGTTGCGGCGAGCCAAGATCGCGCCACCGCACCGCAGTCTAGGCAACCAGAGCGAAACTCTGTCTCGGGGTGGGGGGGGGAAAAAAAAAACGGTCCGGGGACAGTGGCGCGTGCCCGTGGTCCCGGGTACCGTACTCTGGAGGCTGAGGCGGAAGGATCGCTCGAGTGCAGGAACGTCCACGCTGCAGTGAGTGAGCTACGACGGCACCACTGCCGGGGTGACAGAGTGAGATGCCGTCTCTAAATCAATCAGTCCATCAGATCACCGGGAGGCGCTCCCCGTGTCTCACTCTCAAAGGGTGTCTCTTTAGGCCAAGCACGCACGGTGCCTCACAGCAGTCATCCCAGCACTTTGGGAGGCCGAGGCGGGAGGAAAGAAGGAAGGGAGGAAGGGAGTAAGGGAGGAAAGAAGAAAGGCAGGAAGGCAGTAAGGCATGAAAGAAAGAGGGGAAGAAGGAAAGGAAAAAGAAGAAAGAAAGAAAGAAGAAAAGAGAAGAAAAAAGAAGAAAAGAGAAGGGAAGAAAAGAAAGGAAAACGGGGAGGGGGCCTATGTCCTCGACCGGTGACCGCCCAGGATACAGCGGGTCACGGCCGACCGACCGAAGCCTCGACCCGCGGGGCCTCAAGCGATCTTCTCCTCATCGCAGCCTCTCAGCCGCGACGACAGGCGGCCATCACCAGGCACAAGTCACCTTCTAATAACATTACGATTCTATCGAGACAGGGTCTCGCTCCGTCATCCAGGCCGGATCGCCGTGGCACGATCTCAGCTCATCGCAACCTCGGCCTCCCCGGTCGGAGCCACTCGCCCGCCCCAGTCTCCCGAGCAGTCGTGATCCCAAGCCCAGGCCACCAGGCCCGGCTCACCGTTCTGTTTTTCAGAGAGACGGGGTTTCGCCGCGTCGGCCAGCGCGGTCGGTCTGGAACTCCCGGCCTGAAGCGATCCAGCCGCCTCGGCCTCCCAAAGTGCCGGAGTGACAGGCGTGAGCTACCGTGCCCGGCCCAGACCGTCTCGTTCATATATCATAGAGAAGGGGTTTCGTCAGCCGACGGGTGGAGGGCGGGGTGGGTTTCACTCAGCCTGCGTACCGGGGAAAGGGTAAGTGAGTGTGCTTTGTGAACTAGATACGGAAATCGTGTGTGTGTGTGTGACAGAGAGAGAGAGAGAGAGAGAGAGAGAGAGAGAGAGAGAGAGAGAGACCGACGAATCCCACCATGAGGACCCGGAAACGGTGTCCGATTTGGGTCCCCGTGTAGTCACCTGTCTGTGTGTAGGTGACTGAGGATTCCACAAATGAAGGTCAGCAGTATCTATGGAGCTGTTTCTCCCTCTCATGCGTCTCATCCGTGTGGTGGAGAAAGGGGAGAAAAGTGGTCGTGACGGGAAGTCGTCTTCACGCCCGAGGAAGCCGAAGGCAGGCCGAGGGGAAGGAGGGCATCCCACGTGACAGCTCCACCCCCGCGCACCCTTTCCAACGCCGGGGCCGCCGGTCCACCCTGTACGACAACCCACCCCCAAGAACAGCACGGTCCGGAGCGGTCCAGTCTCATCCCATCCGGCCCACCCGGGGCATCCGGCGGAAGTGTTCACCGGAGGGTCGGAAAGCAGCGTCCACGCGGTTCCCCCGGGGTCTCCCAGCAAAGGCCAGCCGGGGGAGGGTAGCGGGACGTGACGGGGGCGGGGGGCATCCGCCTCAGAGCTCCCCGGAAGGCGGCGGGTAGCCGGCGGGGGACGCCGAGCCAGAGAGGTCCGGCGGGATCTAGATCCGGAAGCCGCGTCGGTCCTCTCCCACAGCTCTCCTACGGAAAATGCCACGGCGGCGGCGGGAGCCTCGGCCGGGGGAGAAGCGGGGACAAGGGGGAGAGGGAAGGAGGCCCTCGGGAGGATTCAGCCACGAAAACCCACTCAGCCAAGCTCCCTCCGTCTCTCGGGGTCCAAGGGACACCCCGGGAGACGGCAAGAGACAGGTTCACTCCGTGCTTTTCACCTCCGTCTTTATTTTTTTCATCTTTTCCATTTTACAAGAGGTGCTCATCTCAACAACCAGACGGTGGGTGTGACGGGAGAAGCATCAAGGGCAGGAGTTGGAGACCAGCGTGAGCAACTGAGCAACACAAGTAGGAGAGCCCAGCTGAAAGAGATGAAAAAGGAGGAGGAGGAGGACGAGGAGGACAGGGGGAGTGGGTGGGGGGAGGAGAAGGAAAGAAAAGAAAAGAAAAAGAAAGAGAAAAGCAACCACCAAGAAAGTTAAAATCGTCCAACGTTCGGAAGCTCAAGACCAGGCTGACCAAGACAGAGAAACCCCATCTGTACTAAAAATATAAAAGTCAGCCGGGCACGACGGCGCTTCACCGTCATTCCAGCTCCTCGGGAAGGCCAAGGCAGGAGGATCACTCGAACCCGGGAGGCGGAGGTCGCAGCGAGCCGAGATCACGCCATCGTAGTCCACCCTGGGCGACAAGAGTGAAACTCCGTCTGGAGGGGGAGGGGGAGGGGGGAGGGGGAGGGGGAGGGGGGAGGGGGGAGGGGGATGGGGGAGGGGAGATCGGTGAGACGCGTCTCAAAATTTTATCTGTTCGCATTCCGCGTGCATAAAACGGAAAGAACCGACCCACGAGAAATACGACCAGAGCGTACCGTGCCCACGCGTGTCATCCCAGCACTGTGGGAGGCCGACGTGGAAGGACGGCCGGAGCGTAGACGTTTGAGATCACCTCGACGTGTGAGACGACACCTGCAATAATAATAATCATAGTTTAAAAAGCGATCACGTGTGCCCAGAGCATGGACAACAAAGCGAGAGCACACCCGTACTAAAAAGAAGACGATTGACAGGCAGGCAGGCAGGCAGGCAGGCAGGCAGGCAGGCAGGCAACTATAGAATGAGCCGGGTGCAGCGTCTCACGCCTGTCACAGCAGCAGCGCGGGCGGCCGAGGCAGGCAGGCGGATCGCTCGAGAACAGGAGTCCGAGACCAGCCCGGGCCACACGACAGAACGCCGGACCCCATCTCACTCACATACACACATACACAGATACCTGCCTACCTACCTACGGAAAACATGAGATATGAGAAAGAACATAAAAGTCACCCGGTGTGGTGGTGCACGCCCATAGTCCCAGGAAACGGGGACGGGAGGGATGAGACGCAGGACGGCCACTCGGTCGGTCGGTCGAAAGCGTTGAGGCTGGGGTGATCCCGGGCGACAGAGGCAGGGAAGGAAGGAAACCAATGAAACAAGCAAGCAAACGATGAACATGACAATGACCTAGAATAACCCATGAGAATAAAGAAGCAAATAAGAGGGTACGAATAAAGCTAAAAGGTAAGGTAATGAAGATGACAATCCACCGTTTTCTCTCCAGCCCAGCCCAGCCCAGCCCAGCCCAGCCCAGCCCAGCCCAGCCCAGCCCAGCCCAGCCCAGCCCAGCCCAGCCCAGCCCAGCCCAGCCGGAGTGGAGGCGCGCGATCACAGCCCACGTTCGCCTCTGCCTCCCGGGCTTAAGAGATCCCTGTAGTCCCATCCCAGCTACTTGGGAGCCTGAGGTCACCAGAGCCCAGAGTGAGAAGATCAGGCAGGCCCCAAAAGAAAAGGAAATAAATACACGAACATTGTTAATCCATAATAAACGAAGGATATACATATACAGGTATATGTAAATGACATGGGTTTTTACGTCATACACGTTCATCCATTAAAATTAGCATCTATCCTATACACATGTATGAATGATGGAAATGTCTAGTTTTATCACTAGATATTTTCGTCGGTGTAGGTACGTGTCCGTGTGTCCATATCTACGTATCTATCTATCTAGATAGATATATGTATGTTCACACACAGCAGCGTGGAGAAAAGAAGATTGAAAACCAGAAGGAATCGGTCGGGCGCGGTGGCCGACGCCCGTACTCCCGGCACGCTTTGGGAGGCCGAGGCGGGGGGAGGGGGTGGGGGGAATCGCTAGGTCAGGAGTTCGAGACCAGCCCGGCCAATATGGTGAAATTCCGTCTTCGCTCAAAATACAAAAACTGCTGTTCGCTTGAGAGCCCTGGAGGCAGCGGCGGCGGCGAGCCGAGGAGGCACCAACGCGCTCCAGCTCCAGCCTGGGCGACAGAGCGAGATTCCGTCTCCAGAAAGAAGGAAGAAGGAAAGAATGGGGGCGGCGGGGGGCGGCGAGGAAAACCACCCACCCCCCCACCCCCACACGACCAAAAAAAAACAAGAGGGAGTATTACTGGCCGACGGCAACAGCGACTCCCTCCCTCTTAAAAGTCCCGCGGACGCAAACTCCAAATGGGGCAGAGAAAAATGTAGGAGAGGGAGTTCCGCGTGGTCCCAGCTCCACCGAAGGCCGAGGCCGGTGAAGGGCACCCGCGCGTGAACGGGGATCGGCGCCCTCGCAGCGATCCACCGCAGCCCGCGGAGGGAACGGCCAGCGGCCGGCCTGCCGGTCGACCCGGGACACGGCGGGCCGCCTGCCGAGTCCGGGGCTCGCGGGCGGCCGCCGATCGACCCCGGAGGTCCGAAACAGGAGCGGCCGCCAGCCGAGGTCGCCCGTGTGTGGGGACGCCCCGGGCCTCGCCGCCGCCCGCTTCCCGCCACCCTCGGAGGAAAGAGGGGGAAGGACGCGCGAGGGCCGGGACCCCGGGTGGGCGACCCCCTGGCCCGGGCGGCCACCCCCGGGACGGGGGCCGGCGGGCCACGGACCCGGCTCGGCGCGGCCGCCTCCGCGGCTCCCACCCACG
>NC_072007.2:2537296-2554796 GCF_028885655.2 Pongo abelii | reverse complement strand
CGCAGTCGCGGCCAGCCCCCCGGAACCCTCTCTCTCCCGCACGCGCCACAGGCCGACCCCTAAGAAAACCCCTCTCCGGGAGCCCACCGGGGCCCAACGCCGGGGGGGCCGCCGACCCGGTCCCGAAGGCGCACGCCGGGGGACGGAGACACCGGGCCGACCAGCGGCCGGCGGCGGCGCCCCCCGAGGCGGTGCCGGATTCGGTCCCAGACGAGGCCACCACCGACGTCGAGCCGGCGAGCCGCTCGGGGAGGGGAGAGGATCGGCGGGCGGCGGGCGGGGAAGGGGGGCACAGGGAGCCAAGGGCCGGGGAACGCGAGGGTGAGGGCACCCGGGAGCCCGCAGAGCGGCGGCTCGGCGGGAGAAACCTCGGGCACGGCCGGGCCACCAGGAAAACACGGCCGCGGGATCCCACCGCCACCGACACGAGGGCGGTCCCGCGGCGCCCCGCCTGGGACGCCGGACGGCCCTCGGCACCCACCGAGACCCGCCTCACGAGCCCCGGGTCCCGCCACCGGGGGCCCCGAAGCGACCACAGCCACCAACCCGACGCCAGGGCCGCATCGCTCGTCATTCTCGTCCAGCCTCCGACCCGGTCCCGCTCCGGGAGACCGGCGCGTCCCCAGCGTGGGACGCTTTCCCGGGGCCAGGCGGCCCAACCCCGCGCCCACGCGCACGCGGTCGTCGGCACCGCTCGCGACTCGGCACGGGAGCGGGCGGAGAGCCGACTCGCGGCCGAGGTGGGGGTCACGCGCCGGACGGAAGGCCACGCACACCCACCGCTCGCGGCGGCCGCGTCCCAACCCGCTGGGACGCCGGGCCCGGCCCGGCGGGATCCTCCCCCGACTCGGAAGGGGGAGGCGCGGGCCACACAGCAGGCGACGAGCCGCGCTCGGCCACCACCGCGGTGGCCGGCGGAACCCTCGCTCTCCCCACCCTCAACCCGTCGAGGGGGAAGAGGAGGAGGGTCCTCTGCGCGCGAGTCGCTACGACAGCGCTACCATAAAGGCAGAAGGAGACAGAGGCGGCAGGCCGGGAGATCCGGCACCCCAAGGCACACCTCTCTCAGATCGCTAGAGAAGGCTTTCTCACCGAGGGTGGGTCACACTCCCCACCCGCCGGTCGCCCCTCGTCGGGCCCGCAGAGGCGCTCGGGGACGCCCGGGGAAGGGAGGGGGCCTGCGGTACGAGGAGAAGCGCGCCTGCGGCGACCTCGAGCGTTCGCGGTCAGGGCGGGGGCCCGGCAGGCTCACAAGGCCCCCCCCGTCCACCCGCCTCCTGCGTCGCTTCCGAGGCAAAGCCACGCACGCGACCGGTCGGAGGCAGAACGGCAGCCCCTCGGCGGCCGGCCGGCGCACGCGTCACCGGCCCGAGCCCACCGCGATCGCTCACACGGCCCTCGCGCACCCGCCAGAGGGGAGCACGGGACGTGCGCTCGCCGGACCAGGCGGCGCCCTTCCCCGCGCGGGAGGGGCGCGCATCTCATCTCACTCGACCGCCTCGAACCCCACGCCGACGGGCTCCCCTCGGGACCCACGCGCGGACACCGGAGGAGGGGACGCCGGGGGCGGGAGGGACACACCACCGCTCGGCCTCGGGCACCTGAGGGACAACCCGGAGCGCTCCAGGAGCACCGCAAAGGCCCGGGCGGAGCCAACGCTCGCGCGAAACCCCCCGAGAGGGCAGCACGACGGGCCGGCGGGACGGCACCCCCACCGCCGCGGAGGGGGCCCGCCCGCAAGTCGACGACCGCGGGAGGCGAGAGCGAGGGGTGCCCGCCGCGTCAGAGGACCCCGCCGACCCACCCCGCGAAGCGGAGAGCGGGGACGGGACAGCCAGGTCAGGCCGGGTTCCGCACCCCACGCCTTCCCAACGCACCACCGGCAGGCGGACGGAGGAGAGGCAAGGGGCCCCCGCGGGCGGGGCGAGAAGAACGGTCCCATTCGCCACGAATGTCCGCCCCTCGCCCGTCGCGGCTCGGATCCGGCCCGGGAGAGCGTGACGTCACCACATCGATCACGGAAGAGCCCCCGGGAGCGGGGGTTCGGCCAGCCGGCCGGCGAGCGAGCCGATCGGCCCCGGCCATCCCCCGCTCCGGGGAAGGGGCGGCGGACAACCCAGCGGAGACGAGGACGCCTGACACGCGCGGCACGGGGCCGACGGGGGTGGGGTTGTCACGGCCGCCCCGGGTGCCCGCGGCGGAGAGCGCACGGGGGCAGGGTAGCCCTCGCCGCCTTCCCCGCCGCCCCCGGGTGGGTCAGAGACCCGGACCCGGGCCGGCACCGGGAGTCGGGACGCTCGGACGCGCGAGAGAGCAGCAGGCCCGCGGGCCCCAGCAGCAGGCGGCTCGAGCGGGAGCAGGGCCGGCTAGCCGGGTCAGCGGTGGGCCAGAGTCCCGCACGCATCCGGAGGCCCAACCTCTCCAGCGACACAGGTCGCCAGAGGAGAGCGTGTCAGCAATAACCCGGTGGCCCAAAATGCCGACTCGGAGCGAAAGATATATCTCCCCCGGGGGCAGGAGGCCCGATCGCCGACCACGCCGCCGGCCCAGGACACCCACGACACGGACATCTGTCCCCAAAATCGCCACCATCGCAGCCAGACACGGAGCACCCGGGGCCCCCTGGTCGACCCCAGGACACACGCGGGAGCGGCGCCGGGCCAGGGAGGCCCTCCCGGCCGCCCGTGCCACACGCACGGGCCGGCCCGTGTCTCCGGAGCGAGGCCCGGAAGCAGTTTCGGCCGGCCCCCCGTGCGATCGGGACACACGAGGGACCGAAGGCCGGCCAGGTGTGACCTCCCGGGCCGCACGAGGGCTCGGGGAGCGCTCTCCGACTCCGCACGGGGACTCGCCAGAAAGGATCACGGCGGAGGGACCGCGGCCCGGCCCGGGGACCGCTCCCCGGCACCCGGGGGACGGGGGCAGGACGGTCCCCGCCTCCCCACGGGGACCCGGAAACACATTCGGCCGCCGCCTCAGACGGCCAGGACGCGCGCGGGCCCGCGACCGAGCCGGGAAGGGCGTCCCCGGCCTCCCGCGCCACGCGCGGTGGGTCCCCGCGGGTCGCGGCTCGGGCCTCGGGAGCTGCGGCGCGCTGGTCGACTGGCCCGGGCGGCCCCACGGCCCGGCTCGGGCCCAGAAGTGCAGCGACAGCCTCTCCCCCACATAAACCTGCACGCCAGAGCTCTGACTCACAAGCGACGCGCCACAGCCCTGGCGCCACCGGGCCAGCCGGGCTGACGACCGCGGGCTTTCCGGAGCTCTGCCTGGCTCACAGCGGGGACGGTCCCCTCCCTCGGCAGCTGCCACCGCAGCTCCGGAAGCCAAGAGCACGATCTAACAGCGGCCGCCAGATGGAGCCCGACGACCGTCGCGAACGTCAGCGAGACCGATCCGGACGGCTGGCAGGGCGGCCCGTGGACCGCCAAAGCGAAACCGTGAGTCGAGAAGCCCTTCCCGAGGCCGAAAACGCAGCCCCTCTCCCCCAACCCCACAGAAACGCCTCCCCAAAACGTGTCCCCGCATCGACCGCGACAGAGTCAGAAGACAACCCACGGCGTCTGGGTGTTTGGAGATGCATCTCGGAGGGAGGGAGGGAGGGAGGGAGGGAGGGAGGGAGGGAGGGAGGGAGAAAGAAAGAACCCACAAGGAAGGACTCGGTCGCGGGTCGCTGCGGACACAGGGAGAGGCAGAATGCCTAGGCTCTTCCAGAATCCACACAGAGACAGACAGAGGGAGAGAAAGACGGAGGGAGGGAGAGAATGGAGAAAAGAGACAGATGGTGAAAGGGAAGGAGGGAGGGAAGGGAGCAGGGAGGGAGGGAGGGAGGGAGAGAGGGAGGGAGGGAGGGAGGAAGAAAGTGGAGAAAAGAGAGACCATCTAAAAAACAGAGATACGGAAAGAAAACTTCTTAAACGTTCCATTTTTTCAAAGACAGGTGGAGAGGAAAGAAACACGAAAAGGAGAGAAAGAAGGAGGAAAGAAACGAAGGAAAGAGGGGAAAAGAAACAGAGAGGAAAGAAAAATGAAGGAAAGACGGAACGAAAGAGAAATAAGACACGAAGGAAAAAAGAACAGAAAGAGAGAGAGAAGGAAAGGAAGAGAGGAAGAAACACGTAAAGGAGGAAAGAGAGGAAGAAAGGAAGGAAGAAACACATCAAGGAGAGAAAGGAAGGAAGAATCACATCAAGGAGAGAAAGAAAGAAAACGGATAAATATGCCCGTTTATCTATAAATACAAATACAACACTCTTCACACATAAGCATAGACGTATTCATCTACCATCGTTTCTTCACGTAGCAACGTATATTTATATTTCATAAATTTATAGAAGCGTATCTCTACACACGTGCTTTGCATAAGTGTACTTCTATACAATAAATACATCTGTCGCGTATAAATGTACTTATCCGTACGTCCACGTAAACATCTATAGTTATATACAAACGTATGAAAACACTTACATTTCTAAATAAAAGTGAGTACATAGAAACGAAACAAATAAAACATACGACGAACCGAGTCCACAGGCAGGGCGCGGTGGCTCACGCCTGTCATCCCAGCACTTCGAGAGGCCGAGGCGGGCGCATCACCTGAGGTCGGGAGTCAGAGACCAGCCCGGACAACGTGGTGAAACCCCGTCTCTACTAAAGATACGAAAATCGGCCGGGCGTGGAGGTGCATCCCTGTCATCCCAGCTACTCAGGAGGCCGAGGCAGGAGAATCGCTTGAACCCGGGAGGTGGAGGGTGCGGTGAGCCAAGATCGCGCCATCGCACTCCAGCCTGGGACACTTGAGTGAAACTCTGTCTCAAAGAGACGGAAGAGAAAGAGAGAGAGAGAGAGAGAGAGAGAGAGAGAGAGAGAGAGAGAGAGAGAGAAACAGAAAGAGAGAGAGAGAAAGAAAGAGCGAGAAAGAAAGAGAGAGAAAGGAAAAGAAAAAAAGAGCAAAAGAAGAAAGAGAAAGAAAGAAAGAAGGAAGAAAGGAAGGAAGGAAGAAAGAAAGAAGGAAGAAAGAAAGGAAAGAAGGAAGAAAGAAAGAAAGAAACAAAGAAAGAAAGAAAGAGAGACAGACAGACAGACAGAGAGAGAGAGAGAGAGAGGCCGGGCACGGTGGCTCACGCCTGTCATCCCAGCACTTTGGGAGGCCAAGGCAGGCGGATCACCTGAGGTTGGGAGATGGAGACCAGCCTGACCAACGTGGGGAAACCCCGTCTCTACAAAAAATACAACATCAGCCGGGCACGGTGGCACACGCCTCTAATCCCACCTACTAGGGAGGCTGAGGCAGGAGAATCGCTTGAACCTAGGAGGCGGAGGTTGCGGTGAGCCGAGATCGCGCCATGGCCCTCTGGCCCGGGCAACAAGCGTGAAACTCTGTCTAAAAAAAAAAAAAAAAAAAAAAAAAAAAAAAAAAAAAAAAAAAAGAAAGAAAGAAAGAAAGAGAGAAGGAAGAAAAAGAAAGAAAGAAAAGGCAAGGCAAGGCAAGGCGAGGCAAAGCGAGGCAAATCTACCCGCTTTCACTACATCCGGGGAGAATCAGGAAAGTCCCCACCAACGACAAGGCCTAAAGGGGAGCCGCCATCTGTAAAACCCGAGCAGAAGGGTCCACGCGGGTTAAAGACACGAAGAAACACAAGGAAACCACCGACCAAGGAGAAGGACCATCTGGCCCAGCCAGGGTCTGTCTCCTGAGGTCGTCTGGGCAACCAGGGACCGGGACGGAGGGAGGGCGGGACTCCGAACCTCCGTCTCGAAAAACAAATCCCGCTCATAAAATAAAATTCCGTTAAAAAAAGAAAGTACGCATCGTTCCTAACGTGTCTGGTGCCTCGAAAGGCGAGAGGGGTCTGTGTACGTCACTGTGGGGGGGGGGGGGGGTTCTCTTTTTTTTTTTTTTTTTCTTTTTTCCCGGAAACTCACTTTTTAAGTATTTTCTTTCATGTCAGTTTTATTTTCCTTTTTTTTGAGACGGAGTCTCGCTCTGTCGCCCAGGCTGGGGTGCGGTGGCGCGATCTCGGCTCACCGCAACCTCCGCCTCCCAGGTTCAAGCGATTCCCCTGCCTCAGCTCGGCCTCCCGAGTAGCTGGGATTACAGACAGTACAGCACCGCGCCCGGCTAATTTTGTGTATTGTGAGGAGAGATGGGGTTTCGCCATACTGGCCCTGCTGGTCTGACCGCCTCGTGATCCACCGGCCTTGGCCGCCCAAAGTGCTGGCGATGACAGGCTTGAGCCACCGCGCGGGGCCTATTTGTTTGCTTTATTTTATTTTCTTTGTTTATTTTCATTTATGTGTTTATTTATTTGATTTTATTTTTCTGAGACGGAGTTTCGCTCTTGTTGCTCAGACTGGGGTGCGATGGCGCGATCTCGGCTCACCGCAACCTCCGCTTCCCAGGTTCAAGCGATTCTCCTGCCTCAGCCTTCCTAGCAGCTGGGATTATAGGCATGCGCTACCACACCCGGCTAATTTTGTATTTTCAATTGAGACGGGATTTCCCCATGTTGGTCAGGCTTGTCTCCGACTCCCGACTTCAGGTGATGCGTCCACCTCGGCCTCCCAAAGTGATGGGATGACAGGCATGAGCCACCGCGCCCGGCCTGTTGTATTGTATTGTATTGTATTGCGTTGTATTGTATTGTGTTGCGTTGTGTTGTGTTGTGTTGCGTTGCATTGTATTGTATTGGAATGCATTGTATTGACTTATTTTATTTCGTTAGTTATTTCTGTGTTATTCTGTTTATTTATGTGTTTGCTTGTTTTTGCCTGATCAAAGGTCAATCAGACCCAGTCGTCAAAGTGGCGATTTCCTAGGCAACGAGGGAGGGAGGAACTTGGAGGTGGGGGCGGGGGCGGTGGGGAAGACACGGTTGCCCCAGGCTGCGCGCAGGCGGCCTGGTGCTTCCTTCCTCTGCGAGGCCTCCGTTTTCAGAGCAACAGTGGCCGCTAGGTGATGCCCGACGTCTGCCAATGAGAGTGTCAGCCCGGAATGAATTGGGATCCCCTTGGGGGGGGGCGGGGAAGGATGTGCGGGGAAGGATGGAGGCGATTCCCCACAACTAATCGACCAGGGCCCCTGGGGGGACACAGCCTAAGTCCCCACCCATCGGATCATCTGGAACTTCCGTCCAGAGACGAGAGACCGACTGGGAATTCTCTCAGTCAAGGTCCAAACCGAAAAGAATCACCGGCACAGACACCAGGACTAAGGCAATTTCTAAAAGACTGGTTTCTGTGTTTTGGGTGAATCCGTGTATTTCTGTATCACAAAATTACCTATTTCGAACGCTACGATTTTTCTCCTCCTTTCGTGTCCCGTCCTGTGATACACAGACCAGGGGACTCCTCAGCTCACAGTCCATGAGGCCAGAAGATGACGTCCCAAATTTCTATTTAGAATGAATTTAAGCAGGCCAGCCAAAGCCAAACACTCTGCCCTGAAACTATCGGGAAGACAAGCGGGGGGGGGGGGGGGGAGGCGGGAGTCTGGGCGCGGTAGGCTCGTGCCTGTCATCCCCGCACTCTTGGGAGGCCGAGCGCAGGTGGATCCTTCGATCCAAGCCTTGGCAACATGGTGAGACCTCGTCTCAAACAAAAATACAAAAACTAACTGGTTCCATAACCTGGACTCAAAGTTAATAAATAGATAAATAGGCCGGGGGCGGTGGCTCACGCCTGTCATCCCAGCACTGTGGGAGGCCGAGGCGGACGGATCACGGGGTCAGGAGATCGAGACCATCCTGGCTACCACAGTGAATACCCATCTCTACTCAAAATACAAAAAAGTAGCCAGGTACGGTGGCGGGCGCCTGTAGTCCCAGCTACTCGGGAGGCTGAGGCAGGAGAATGGCGTGAAACCGGGAGGCAGAGCTTGCCGTGAGCCGAGATCGCGCCGCTGCCCTCCAGCCTGGGCAACAGAGCGAGAGTCTGTCTCGAAAATAAATAAATAAATAAATAAATAAATAAATAAATAAATGAATAAATGAATGAATGAATGAATGAATGAATAAAGAATAGCAAATAAATAAATACATTAAAATTGAAAACTAAAAAAAAATAAAAATAAAAAAGTGTAGCCGGCCGGGCGCGATGGCTCACGCCTGCCATCCCAGCACTTTGGGAGGCCGAGGTGGGGAGATCACCTGGGGTCGCCAGTTCGAGACCAGCCTGACCCACATGGAGAAATGCCGTCTCTACTAACAATACAAAATCAGCCGGGTGTGGTGGCCCATGCCTGTAATCCCAGCTACTCTCAGGAGGCTGAGGCAGGAGAATCGCTTGAACACGGCAGGTGGAGGTTGCGGTGAGCCGAGATGGTGCCACTGCACTCCAGCGTGGGCACCAAGAGTGACACTCCGTCCCAAGGAAAAAAAAATGAAGTGCTGTATTCTGTTATTTCTGCTTCCTGCCCTGAGAAGAACATAGTACAACTGTTGCCTGCCAGCCTGCCTGCCTGCCTGCCTGCCTGCCTGCCTGCCTGCCTGCCTGCCTGCCTCCCTGCCTGCCTGCCTGTGACAGGGCCTCACTCTGTCTTTCGCCCAGACTGGAGCACAGTGACACCATTATGGCTCGCTCACTGCAGCCTCAACCTCCCCAGGGTTAGGCGATTCCTCAAGGGATCCTACGGCCTCGGCCTCCCAAAGCGTTGGGGTTACAGGCGTGAGCCACCAGCACCCAGCCTGAGTTAATACGTCTGGTCTCACTACGTCCTCACCACACACCCATGAAGAACTCAAGTCAAGAGAGAGTCGGCAAGAGACTCTCAGCATTCTCTCCTGAAAGCACGAGTGTCCCGAGCGCCTGTGGTTTCAGGTGGCCGCGCGTAGAGGAGAGATCGCCAATGTTTCCAGAGAGGTGCGAGCCACAGTCATTCGAGGGCATCCGAGCACGAGATGGGGTTTCTGACAGCGACTTAAGGGCCAGGAAGGGCCAGAATCTGCCGAGGCCCGTGTTCCAGGGTGGGGCCGATGGAACCCAAGGTAGAGGGAGTCAGCGGTCCGCACGGAGAGAGCTCCAGCCCTAGGCCCCGCGGTGCAGACCGAATCAGAAGGAAGAGAGTCCTTCGTCCTACATGCCACATCCCTCACATCCCCCCACTGAACTTGGGAGCGGATCCGTGTTCCAAACACGAGGTGACCCTCGGTTTGCAATGGATCACAAGGGGCCGGGCTTTCCAGAGTCGGCAGGATAGAGAAGTCATTCGGGCTCGGCCTCCCCCATCCCCCGGGAACGGTCCCGCTGGTGACTTTAAACGAGCCGGGGCTGGCCTGGCCGGGCCATAGCCGCTACGGGAGTGGGGTGGCAGTGGGGTGCGGGCGGTGTGGGGTGGGGGGATGCCTGAGGCACTGCAGAAAGTGGGCCTGAGCCTCGAGGATGACGGTGCTGCAGGAACCCGTCCAGGCTGCTCTATGGCAAGCACTAAACCGCTGCGCTTACCGAGATGCGGTTTTCCTCGCAGAACGCCTTTATGCAGAAGTACACTCAGAAGAAGCCTTGTTTTCACTGGTGACCTGTCCTTACCCCTCAGGAAAGGCCTATAAAGCATATAGACTCTGGAAAGGACACAGTGGTACTGCACCGCCATGCAAATACCGGCTTGCAAAATGTTGCGTGGATCTCAGCAAGCTTGCAGAAGGGGAACACATCTTATCGGGTGGAGTGTTTCCTAAGCAGAAAAGCCATGACGATATTTTTACTGAGTCTGGTGATTCAGCTCGCTTTACTCTCTCATTGCCGGGACACGCATATCGCAAGACAGATCGGCTTGCCAAAGGATCAGAATGTGACCAACAGGGCCTTAGTTGAAATCCTTTCCTCTGGTATCCCTTTGAATCATTATGTGAAGTAGGTGAAAAAGCAAGATCCTGACCAAACACTTCCATTCACATCTTTACAGAACTTTGGCAACTGTCTGTCCAAGTGTTGCCCCACACAAGTACCTCGTCCTAGCTTATGTCACAGACAGCCTGAGACCGTTCTTACGGAAACACCCCAGGACACCATTGAATTAAACAGATTGAGTTTAGAATCTTCCAATTCAAAGTACTCCTTGAATACAGATTCCCCAGTGTCTTCTATGGATTCAGCTGTCATTTCACCTGATACTGTCCCACTGGGAACGGGAACTTCCATGTGATCTAAACAGGTGCAAAATGAACCAAACACCGGTCGAAGTTTATTAGGAGGGCCAGCAGCTGTTGGTCCATTCACCCCAAGTGTTGGGACTTTGCCAGTAGAAACCTCGAGTCCCGGAGATGGATCCTATTTACAAAACTACACCGCTTTGAGACACCTTCTGTAATTGACGTGCCACCCACCGGAGCCCCTTCAAAAAAGTCTGTTGCCAGAATCGGCCAAACCGGAACACAGTCTGTCTTCTCGCAGAGGGGAATCAGCCGAAAGGTCACTCCAATTCTTGCAAAAACACAAAGTTCTTGTCCACAAACGAGTGGAACGCCTCAGGTGTTGAGCCCCACTATGGCGTCTCCCCCAAATGCACGACCTCGAAGAAATTCGCGACTCTTGATTAGTGACAGCTCCACAACCAAGGATAATAGGAAAAAATTTAAAATGAAGTTTCCACCTGAAATCCCAAGCAGAAAAACAAAAAGTAGAACTAATAAAGGAGGTACACCACAACCTAACATAAACGATAGCCTGGAAATGACAAAACTGGACTCTTCCATCGTTTCAGAAGAGAAAAGAGCCGCAATCACACCTCAGATTCAGGCTTTTCATCTACAAAAAGCAGCAGCAGAAGGCTTGATGAGCCTTCTTCGTGAAAGGGGGAAAGGTTATTTAGCTTTGTGTTCTTACCACCGCAAAGAAGCTATCCATATTTTGAGCCATCTACCTTCTCACCACTAGAATACCGGTTGGGTACTGCGCCAAATTGGAAGGGCCCGTTTTCAACTTTCAGAGTCCATGCGACCTGAAAGAATATTCTCAGAGGTTAGAAGGAGGGAGAATTATAGAGTCGAAGGCATGGAGATCTACACTACAACACTTTGGCATCCTCCGAAAGATGTTGCTCTTTCAGTTCTGTCAAAAGACTTCACAGACATGGATAAAAGTTCTCCAGCCAGAGGCCTGGTGTGCTGCAGGGACCCGTTGCAGTCTGCAACGGGAACAGGATATTGCCATTAAATTCTTCCAGAGAACTATCGAGGTGGATCCAAATGATGCTTACGCCTATACCGTCTTAGGGCGTGAGTGTGTCTTCACTGAAGAATTGGACAAAGCCTTAGCTTGATTTCGAAATGCTATCAGAGTCAGTCCTAGACATTGCAATGCATGGTGAGTGGTCAGGAAGCGTAAAGACAAGGTCTTACGGATGGTGCCGGTACTCGCTAATTTTTCTTGTTAGATAGCTCTTTATTGTCATGAATTTGGTGACGAATACTTAGGGATGGTACACGCTGGTCAATAACTTCTAACTAAGATGTTTTCTTATGAAATGTATGTCTTGAACAAACTCTTAAATGAACTCATGATAATAGAATACCAGATCCTTATACTCAACAGTTTCTGTCTTCTACCAAACTTTTGTAGATACCGTAGTTGTCTTTAGGGTGTGTGTGTGTGTGTGTGTGTGTGTGTGTGTGTGTGTGTGTGTGTGTTTCTTTAGTTTTGTTACTTGATTTGTTACTTTTTGTTCGAGCACCGCAGCGGTGATGGGGACAAAAAGGGCTTGGGAGATTGGAAAGGAATAGCATCATTCACTTATTGGATAATAGAAAAAAATATGGAAACGATTCACTAGCTGCTGCTTTGTGACAGTGTTCCAGTCTATGGCGTTACTATGAAGAACTGAGCGTCCCCTTTTATTCAGCGGTCTCTCTGTTTCACGGTTTTGTGCTTGTGTGTCAGTAGACACACAGGAAATGTCTACCTGGGTCGTATGGTTATCAACTGAATAAGATATGAAAAAGCGTGGTCCTACTTCTGCCTCAACACCATACTGACTGTTGACATTTATTCTATTTTTCTGGGCTGACTTAATAGTTAAAACCTCAAGAGAAGGCCGGGCGCGGTGGCTCACGCCTGTCATCCCGGCACTCTGGGAGGCCGAGGCGGGCGGGTCACAAGGTCAAGGGATCGAGACCATCCCGGCCAACATGGTGAAACCCCGCCTCTATTAAAAGTAGAAAAATTAGCTGGGCGTGGTGGTGGGCGCCTGTGGTCCCAGCTACTCGGGAGGCTGAGGTGGGAGAATCTCTTGAACCCGGAGAGGTGGAGGTTGCAGTGAGCCGAGATCACGCCATTGCGCTCCACGCTGGGCGACAGAGCGAGACGCCCCCTCAAGAAAAGAAAATAAAAAAAATAAATAAATACATAAATGAATATCAAGAGAAAGTATAATTCTGAAGTCATAAGCCTGTGGTCGTTTTCTTGTCAGATACGGTTATCTTTGGGGTGGGTTAATTGTTACAGCAGTGGAGTTTTTTCATTGGATTTGCTTCTGAATCTGAAGCATTAGATTACTAAAACATTTTTTGATTTGTGACTATGTTGTTTAGTGGGTGATATCTCATTCTGCTGTAGTAGTTACATCTCCTGAAAGATGGCCAAAAACATAATAGTGCTAGCTATCGCTGACCAATGTAACAATCAACTTGCCGATACTGCCTTCTCTTCCGACGGCCGTGTTCTCCGTGACATTTTAAGAACTCAGTTCTTCATGAGACTTGTGTTGTTTTTTGATTTTTTCCCAAGTCTGGTTGATCCTTGTGTCGTTTGCTTTTTAAATGTGTATCGTCCGTTCAGCTATTTCGCAGGAGTCGCATTCTTAAAAAAACTTAACCGTATCAAAAATTGTGTTTAAAGGAGGATTATTCAGATCGGCAAGCTTTTACTAGGAAGAGTTTAAATGCTGACATATTTAGGTAGCTCTCAATACTGAGCCACTTTATTCTAACTACAAAATAGATAGATAGCTGTTCTTTTGTTTTCACTTTGACTATCACTAGCACGGTGTTTAATACCTTTTCTTCATCTCTAACACAATGATAATGATATAGGAAGCCACTCAAATCAAGCAGATATGTTGTGCTTTTAAGAAAAAAAAAAAAAAAAAAGTCTTTCTGTGGCACAGAACGAGGAGGTGTGGCTGGAATCTAGAATCTGCAGTGAAAACCAATGAAAGAGGGCGAAACCCCGTGTCTACTAAAAAGAAAAAAATGAGCCGGCCACGGTGGCAGTCTCTCTGGTTCAAGTGCAGGAGAATGACTGGAACCCAGGAGGCAGAGGTTGCCGTGAGCTGAGATCACGCCACTGCACTCCAGCATGGGGGACAGAGCAAGACTCCATCTCAGAAACAAACAAACACACAAAGCCAATAAAGGTGTTTCATTCAACCCGTCAGGCTCAGGTCTCTCGAACAGGATACATCCGGCCCCCGGAGGAAACGTCGAGGGGTGGGGTGGAATCTATTTTGTGGCCTCAAGGGAGGGTGTGAGAGGTAGTCCCGCTGCAGGCAAGCGGTGATGGCCTAAGGAAGCCCCTCCGCCCAAGAAGCGATATTCATTTCGAGCCTGTCAGCCACCCGAGAGGGAGACTCGGGCTCTCTGCAGACCCCGCAACCCCCACCCCAGCCCCACCCCCACCCCCACCCCCCCACCTCGTGAAATGGGCTCTCGCTCCATCAGGCTCTGTTCACACCGTGTGGTTTTGTAACCTCCAGCGTGTGTGCGTGGGTTGCTTGGTGGGGTGGGGCCGGCTGTGGACAGAGGAGGGGATAAAGCGGCGGTGTCCCGTGGGTGCCCGGGACTTGGGATGTGGGACGTGGGACGTGGGTGGGGTGGCCAGAGCCTAGGGAACTCATCGCCTGTCAGGACGTCTCCCCTCCTAGTCCCCTCTCTGACCTACGCTCCACGTCTTCGCAGTTCAGTGGGGACCTTGTGGGTGGAGTCACCATCCCTTTGGACTGTAGCCGATGAAGGCCGGGCTCCCAAGAGTCTCCCCGGAGTCGGGGCCTTGGCCAGGCTCACAAGGATGCTGACGGTGACGGTTGGTGACGGTGATGTACGTTGGAGGCCTCGGGCCGACGCAGAGGTATCCATTTGACCTCGGTGGGACAGGCCAGCTTTGCGGAGTCCCGTGCGTCCTTCCAGAGACTCATCCAGCGCCAGCAAGCATGGTCCCGAGGGTCCCAGCTCCCAGCAGAGACACTTTTGTTCACACAGGATCCCGGACAGGGAAGTTCTCAGCAGGCCTTAGGCCTCCTAGCCAAAAAGCCAAAACCACTTCTGGGATTTTTTTCGAAGAGCCAGTGGTTCCACAAGGGGCCGTGGGTACTTGTGGAAATGGAGAGAAGTGTTTGCGGATACATATTTGAGACCCAACGGGCAGGGCTCGGTCACAGGTCACGCAGGACACGGGCAGATGCACATTGAGAAAACCATCCCAGCGTCCTAGGTGAACAGAGGTACGATTTTTCGAGACAGTCGAGGGAGAAGCAACCCCAGATTTGAGGGTTGGATCTTTATTCATATGTAGTACCTATGAGGTATCCAAGTCCAGAAATCAACTCGCCAGTTCTGTACAGCATTCTGTAGGGAGAGGAAATCTGGGATGTCAGAAGTTACGAATTCAGGCCTTGGTAATGGATTAGATTAGATGTGCTTGAGCTTATTTTGCAAAAAAAAAAAAAAAAAAAAAAAAAAAAAAAAAAAAAAAAAAGAGAGGGCGGGAGATAGCGAGAGCCAGAGACCGAGACAGAGAGAGAGAGAGAGAGAAAGAGAGACAGAGACAGAGACAGAGACAGAGAGAGACAGATGGAGAGCGACAACGATACAGAAAGAGAGAAAGACAAAAAGAGAGAGAGACAGATAAAGAGACAGACAGAGAAAGACAGAGATGGACAGAGACAGAGAGAGAAACAGAAAGAGAGAAACAGAGACAGGAAGGGAGAGAGACAGCCAGACAGCCAGACAGAGAGAGAGAGAGAGACAGAGACAGAGAGAGACAGACGGAGAGAGACAACGATACAGAAAGAGAGAAAGACAGAAAGAGAGAGAGACAGATAAAGAGACAGACAGAGAAAGACAGAGATGGACAGAGACAGAGAGAAACAGAAAGAGAGAGAAACAGAGACAGGAAGGGAGAGAGACAGAGAGAGACAGACAGACAGGCAGAGAAAGAGAGTAAGAGTTAGACAGAAGGCAGACACACACACACACAGAGACAGAGACAGACAGAGAGACAGAGAGAAAGAAAGAGACAGAGAGAGAGAGAGAAAGACAGACAGACAGAGAGAAACAGAGAGAAAGACAGACAGACAGAGAGAAACAGACAGAGACAGAGAGAGAGAGACAGACAGACAGACAGACAGACAGGGGGAGGGAGAGAGAGAGACAGGGAGAGAGAGAGAAGAGAGAGACAGACAGAGAGAGACAGCCAGACAGCCAGACAGGCAGAGAAAGACAATAAGACAGAAGATAGACAGAGAGAGAGAGAGAGAGAGAGAGAGAGAGAGAAACAGACAGACAGGGAGAGAGAGAGACTAAGACAGAAGACAGACACAGTGAGAGAGAGAGAGAGAGAGACAGACACAGAGAGACAGAGAGAAAGAAAGAGACAGACAAAGAGACAGACAGAGAAAGACAGAGACAGACAGAGAGAGACGGAGAGAAACAGACAGACAGACAGACAGACAGGGAGAGAGAGACAGAGAGAGAGACAGACCGACAGACAGACAGGCAGAGAAAGGGAGTAAGACAGAAGGCAGACACAGTGAGAGAGACAGGTAAAGAGGGGGAGGGAGGGAGGGAGAGAGAGAGAGAGAAACAGACAGGCAGAGAGAGAGAGAGAGACAGACAGGCAGAGAGAGAGAGAGAGAGACAGAGAGAGAGAGAGAGAGACACAGACAGGCAGAGAGAGAGAGAGAGACAGACAGGCGAGAGAGAGAGAGAGAGACAGACAGACAGGCAGAGAGAGAGAGACAGAGAGAGAGAGAAAAACAGGCAGAGAGAGAGAGAGAGAGACAGAGACAGACAGAGAGACAGAGAGAAAGAAAGAGACAGAGAGACGGAGAGAAACAGACAGACAGACAGAGAGAAACAGACAGAGAGAGAGAAAGACAGACAGACAGAGGGAAACAGACTGAAAGAGAGAGACAGACAGACAGGGAGAGAGAGAGAGAGACAGGGAGAGAGAGAGACAGACAGACAGAGAGAGACAGCCAGACAGCCAGCCAGACAGCCAGGCAGAGCAAGACAATAAGACAGAAGATAGACAGAGAGAGAGAGAGAGAGAGAGACAGAGAGAGAAACAGACAGGCAGAGAGAGAGAGAGAGAGAGAGCGAGAGAGAAACAGACAGACAGGGAGAGAGAGAGACTAAGACAGAAGACAGACACAGTGAGAGAGAGAGAGATAGAGAGACAGACACAGAGAGACAGAGAGAAAGAAAGAGACAGACAAAGAGACAGACAGAGAAAGACAGAGACAGACAGAGAGAGACGGAGAGAAACAGACAGACAGACAGGGAGAGAGAGACAGAGAGAGAGAGACAGACCGACAGACAGACAGGCAGAGAAAGGGAGTAAGACAGAAGGCAGACACAGTGAGAGAGACAGGTAAAGAGAGGGAGAGAGAGAGAGAGAGAGAGAGAGAGAGAGAGAAACAGACAGACAGGCAGAGAGAGAGAGAGAGAGAGACAGACAGGCAGAGAGAGAGAGAGAGACAGACAGACAGGCAGACAGAGAGAGAGAGAGAGACAGAGAGAGAGAAACAGACAGGCAGAGAGAGACAGACAGGAAGAGAGAGAGAGAGAGAGAGAGACAGAGAGAGAGAGAAACAGACAGGCAGAGAGAGAGAGAGAGGCAGAAACAGACAGGCAGAGAGAGAGAGAGAGAGAGAGAGAGGGAGACAGAGAGAGAGACAGAAACAGACAGGCAGAGAGAGAGAGAGAGACAGAGAGAGAGAGAAACAGACAGGCAGAGAGAGAGAGAGAGACAGAGAGAGAGAGAGAAACAGACAGGCAGAGAGAGAGAGAGAGAGACAGAGAGAGAGAGAAACAGACAGGCAGAGAGAGAGAGAGAGACGGAGAGAGAGAGAAACAGACAGGCAGAGAGAGAGAGAGAGACGGAGAGAGAGAGAAACAGGCAGGCAGAGAGAGAGAGAGAGACAGAGAGAGAGAGAAACAGACAGGCAGAGAGAGAGAGAGAGACAGAGAGAGAGAGAGAGAAACAGACAGGCAGAGAGAGACAGAGAGAGAGAGAGAGAGAAAAGACAGAGAGAGAAAGAGAGAAACAGAGACAGACAGAGAGACAGAGAGAGGGGGAGGAAGGGCGTGCTCGAGAAATAATTACACATATTTTATAATGCTTTTGATCCCATGAACGGTGGCCGGGTTATACTTTGAAAACAACAACAACAACAACAACAACAGCAACAAGAGCAGCAGCAGCAGCGAGAGCAGCAGCAGCATTCACCTACGGATTTCTAGAAAATAAGATGTTATGAAGGATAGTACACTTCCACCGGCTCTCACTGCAC
>NC_072007.2:2527296-2532296 GCF_028885655.2 Pongo abelii | reverse complement strand
TCCTCTCCTCCTCTCCTCCTCTCCCCCTCTCCCCCTCTCCCCTCTCCCCTCTAACTTTTATTTCTTGTTCGAAGACACATGTGCAAGAGTGTTATGTCATAGGTAAACTTAAACTTGTGACGGGGTGGGGGGGGGGGTTCAGTGTTCAGTGTGCAGATGATTTCATCACCCGGATACTCAGCGCCGTGTCCGGTAGTTTTCGTGTTTTGTTTTTTTCCCGAAGCTGTCTCTCCTTCCACCCCTCCTCCCTGAAGTAGGCTCCCGCGTCTCCGGTCCCCCTCGTTCTGCCCACGCAAGAACTCTCATCTATGAGTTCCCAGTTGTAGATGAGAACAGGCGGTATTTAGCCGACGGTTGTTTTCATCTTCGGTGGTGGTGGTGGTGAAAGAGGCATGACACTAAATGGACCCTTAGGACGCTCCCCTCCGTCCCCACCCCGCACCCCCACCCCCCCACACCCCCTCATTCCCGCACCCCCTCCTCCAACGCAAGAAAGGAAGAAAGACAGAAATGAAAGTAAGAGGTGAGCCTGCAAGGTGGCGGAGGCTGGGGATCTCAAAGGGTGAGCAAGCGATGGGGGCCCGGGGATGTCTCGGCCGAGGTATCCAAAATAGGGGACCCACTTTCCAGCCCCAGCACACCCAGGAATCCTCAGCCGCAGCCAGCCTCTGGGTGGGGTTGCGCCTGTCAAAGCTTCTAAATGGAGAGAAGCCCAAGGCTATGGAAGGCATCAGCTCCAACTCCAGGAAGGGAATAGGGCTCTGTGCATATGAATGGGGCTTCAGAAGGCGGTGCCGCGGCTTCCAAAGCGATGCGCCTCGCCTCTCCTCGCCCAGAGCGAGACTCCGTCTGAAAAGAAATACACAAATCAATACTAAAAGAATTCATCCATCCATAAATAAGAAAGAAAGAAAGAAGAAAGAAAGAAAGAAAGAAAGAAAGAAAGAAAGAAAGAAAGAAAGAAAGAAAGAAAGAAAGAAAGAAAGAAAGAAGAAAGAAAGAATCAGTCCAGCGGTCGTGGTCGTGAATCACTCCCCGGAGTCCAGGCGCAGTGGCTCACGCCCGTCACGCCAGCACTCTGAGACGCCGGGTCAGGAGGGTGGCAACAAAACGAGGAGACCCCGTCCGTGGAAAAACATTGAAAAATGAAGGCCGGGCGCGGTGGCTCACGCCCGTCATCCCAGCACTTCGGGAGGCCGGGAAGGGCGGATCGATCACCCGAGGTCGGGAGTTCGAGTCCAGCCCGAGCCACACGGAGAAGCCCCGCCTCCACTAAAAATACCACATCAGCCAGACGTGGCGGCGCCCGCCCGCCATCCCAGCTACTCGGGAGGCCGACGCGGGAGACTCGCTCGAACCCGGGAGGCAGAGGTTGCGGCGAGCCAAGATCGCGCCACCGCACCGCAGTCTAGGCAACCAGAGCGAAACTCTGTCTCGGGGTGGGGGGGGGAAAAAAAAAACGGTCCGGGGACAGTGGCGCGTGCCCGTGGTCCCGGGTACCGTACTCTGGAGGCTGAGGCGGAAGGATCGCTCGAGTGCAGGAACGTCCACGCTGCAGTGAGTGAGCTACGACGGCACCACTGCCGGGGTGACAGAGTGAGATGCCGTCTCTAAATCAATCAGTCCATCAGATCACCGGGAGGCGCTCCCCGTGTCTCACTCTCAAAGGGTGTCTCTTTAGGCCAAGCACGCACGGTGCCTCACAGCAGTCATCCCAGCACTTTGGGAGGCCGAGGCGGGAGGAAAGAAGGAAGGGAGGAAGGGAGTAAGGGAGGAAAGAAGAAAGGCAGGAAGGCAGTAAGGCATGAAAGAAAGAGGGGAAGAAGGAAAGGAAAAAGAAGAAAGAAAGAAAGAAGAAAAGAGAAGAAAAAAGAAGAAAAGAGAAGGGAAGAAAAGAAAGGAAAACGGGGAGGGGGCCTATGTCCTCGACCGGTGACCGCCCAGGATACAGCGGGTCACGGCCGACCGACCGAAGCCTCGACCCGCGGGGCCTCAAGCGATCTTCTCCTCATCGCAGCCTCTCAGCCGCGACGACAGGCGGCCATCACCAGGCACAAGTCACCTTCTAATAACATTACGATTCTATCGAGACAGGGTCTCGCTCCGTCATCCAGGCCGGATCGCCGTGGCACGATCTCAGCTCATCGCAACCTCGGCCTCCCCGGTCGGAGCCACTCGCCCGCCCCAGTCTCCCGAGCAGTCGTGATCCCAAGCCCAGGCCACCAGGCCCGGCTCACCGTTCTGTTTTTCAGAGAGACGGGGTTTCGCCGCGTCGGCCAGCGCGGTCGGTCTGGAACTCCCGGCCTGAAGCGATCCAGCCGCCTCGGCCTCCCAAAGTGCCGGAGTGACAGGCGTGAGCTACCGTGCCCGGCCCAGACCGTCTCGTTCATATATCATAGAGAAGGGGTTTCGTCAGCCGACGGGTGGAGGGCGGGGTGGGTTTCACTCAGCCTGCGTACCGGGGAAAGGGTAAGTGAGTGTGCTTTGTGAACTAGATACGGAAATCGTGTGTGTGTGTGTGACAGAGAGAGAGAGAGAGAGAGAGAGAGAGAGAGAGAGAGAGAGAGAGAGACCGACGAATCCCACCATGAGGACCCGGAAACGGTGTCCGATTTGGGTCCCCGTGTAGTCACCTGTCTGTGTGTAGGTGACTGAGGATTCCACAAATGAAGGTCAGCAGTATCTATGGAGCTGTTTCTCCCTCTCATGCGTCTCATCCGTGTGGTGGAGAAAGGGGAGAAAAGTGGTCGTGACGGGAAGTCGTCTTCACGCCCGAGGAAGCCGAAGGCAGGCCGAGGGGAAGGAGGGCATCCCACGTGACAGCTCCACCCCCGCGCACCCTTTCCAACGCCGGGGCCGCCGGTCCACCCTGTACGACAACCCACCCCCAAGAACAGCACGGTCCGGAGCGGTCCAGTCTCATCCCATCCGGCCCACCCGGGGCATCCGGCGGAAGTGTTCACCGGAGGGTCGGAAAGCAGCGTCCACGCGGTTCCCCCGGGGTCTCCCAGCAAAGGCCAGCCGGGGGAGGGTAGCGGGACGTGACGGGGGCGGGGGGCATCCGCCTCAGAGCTCCCCGGAAGGCGGCGGGTAGCCGGCGGGGGACGCCGAGCCAGAGAGGTCCGGCGGGATCTAGATCCGGAAGCCGCGTCGGTCCTCTCCCACAGCTCTCCTACGGAAAATGCCACGGCGGCGGCGGGAGCCTCGGCCGGGGGAGAAGCGGGGACAAGGGGGAGAGGGAAGGAGGCCCTCGGGAGGATTCAGCCACGAAAACCCACTCAGCCAAGCTCCCTCCGTCTCTCGGGGTCCAAGGGACACCCCGGGAGACGGCAAGAGACAGGTTCACTCCGTGCTTTTCACCTCCGTCTTTATTTTTTTCATCTTTTCCATTTTACAAGAGGTGCTCATCTCAACAACCAGACGGTGGGTGTGACGGGAGAAGCATCAAGGGCAGGAGTTGGAGACCAGCGTGAGCAACTGAGCAACACAAGTAGGAGAGCCCAGCTGAAAGAGATGAAAAAGGAGGAGGAGGAGGACGAGGAGGACAGGGGGAGTGGGTGGGGGGAGGAGAAGGAAAGAAAAGAAAAGAAAAAGAAAGAGAAAAGCAACCACCAAGAAAGTTAAAATCGTCCAACGTTCGGAAGCTCAAGACCAGGCTGACCAAGACAGAGAAACCCCATCTGTACTAAAAATATAAAAGTCAGCCGGGCACGACGGCGCTTCACCGTCATTCCAGCTCCTCGGGAAGGCCAAGGCAGGAGGATCACTCGAACCCGGGAGGCGGAGGTCGCAGCGAGCCGAGATCACGCCATCGTAGTCCACCCTGGGCGACAAGAGTGAAACTCCGTCTGGAGGGGGAGGGGGAGGGGGGAGGGGGAGGGGGAGGGGGGAGGGGGGAGGGGGATGGGGGAGGGGAGATCGGTGAGACGCGTCTCAAAATTTTATCTGTTCGCATTCCGCGTGCATAAAACGGAAAGAACCGACCCACGAGAAATACGACCAGAGCGTACCGTGCCCACGCGTGTCATCCCAGCACTGTGGGAGGCCGACGTGGAAGGACGGCCGGAGCGTAGACGTTTGAGATCACCTCGACGTGTGAGACGACACCTGCAATAATAATAATCATAGTTTAAAAAGCGATCACGTGTGCCCAGAGCATGGACAACAAAGCGAGAGCACACCCGTACTAAAAAGAAGACGATTGACAGGCAGGCAGGCAGGCAGGCAGGCAGGCAGGCAGGCAGGCAACTATAGAATGAGCCGGGTGCAGCGTCTCACGCCTGTCACAGCAGCAGCGCGGGCGGCCGAGGCAGGCAGGCGGATCGCTCGAGAACAGGAGTCCGAGACCAGCCCGGGCCACACGACAGAACGCCGGACCCCATCTCACTCACATACACACATACACAGATACCTGCCTACCTACCTACGGAAAACATGAGATATGAGAAAGAACATAAAAGTCACCCGGTGTGGTGGTGCACGCCCATAGTCCCAGGAAACGGGGACGGGAGGGATGAGACGCAGGACGGCCACTCGGTCGGTCGGTCGAAAGCGTTGAGGCTGGGGTGATCCCGGGCGACAGAGGCAGGGAAGGAAGGAAACCAATGAAACAAGCAAGCAAACGATGAACATGACAATGACCTAGAATAACCCATGAGAATAAAGAAGCAAATAAGAGGGTACGAATAAAGCTAAAAGGTAAGGTAATGAAGATGACAATCCACCGTTTTCTCTCCAGCCCAGCCCAGCCCAGCCCAGCCCAGCCCAGCCCAGCCCAGCCCAGCCCAGCCCAGCCCAGCCCAGCCCAGCCGGAGTGGAGGCGCGCGATCACAGCCCACGTTCGCCTCTGCCTCCCGGGCTTAAGAGATCCCTGTAGTCCCATCCCAGCTACTTGGGAGCCTGAGGTCACCAGAGCCCAGAGTGAGAAGATCAGGCAGGCCCCAAAAGAAAAGGAAATAAATACACGAACATTGTTAATCCATAATAAACGAAGGATATAC
>NC_072007.2:2494796-2512296 GCF_028885655.2 Pongo abelii | reverse complement strand
CTCGCGCACCCGCCAGAGGGGAGCACGGGACGTGCGCTCGCCGGACCAGGCGGCGCCCTTCCCCGCGCGGGAGGGGCGCGCATCTCATCTCACTCGACCGCCTCGAACCCCACGCCGACGGGCTCCCCTCGGGACCCACGCGCGGACACCGGAGGAGGGGACGCCGGGGGCGGGAGGGACACACCACCGCTCGGCCTCGGGCACCTGAGGGACAACCCGGAGCGCTCCAGGAGCACCGCAAAGGCCCGGGCGGAGCCAACGCTCGCGCGAAACCCCCCGAGAGGGCAGCACGACGGGCCGGCGGGACGGCACCCCCACCGCCGCGGAGGGGGCCCGCCCGCAAGTCGACGACCGCGGGAGGCGAGAGCGAGGGGTGCCCGCCGCGTCAGAGGACCCCGCCGACCCACCCCGCGAAGCGGAGAGCGGGGACGGGACAGCCAGGTCAGGCCGGGTTCCGCACCCCACGCCTTCCCAACGCACCACCGGCAGGCGGACGGAGGAGAGGCAAGGGGCCCCCGCGGGCGGGGCGAGAAGAACGGTCCCATTCGCCACGAATGTCCGCCCCTCGCCCGTCGCGGCTCGGATCCGGCCCGGGAGAGCGTGACGTCACCACATCGATCACGGAAGAGCCCCCGGGAGCGGGGGTTCGGCCAGCCGGCCGGCGAGCGAGCCGATCGGCCCCGGCCATCCCCCGCTCCGGGGAAGGGGCGGCGGACAACCCAGCGGAGACGAGGACGCCTGACACGCGCGGCACGGGGCCGACGGGGGTGGGGTTGTCACGGCCGCCCCGGGTGCCCGCGGCGGAGAGCGCACGGGGGCAGGGTAGCCCTCGCCGCCTTCCCCGCCGCCCCCGGGTGGGTCAGAGACCCGGACCCGGGCCGGCACCGGGAGTCGGGACGCTCGGACGCGCGAGAGAGCAGCAGGCCCGCGGGCCCCAGCAGCAGGCGGCTCGAGCGGGAGCAGGGCCGGCTAGCCGGGTCAGCGGTGGGCCAGAGTCCCGCACGCATCCGGAGGCCCAACCTCTCCAGCGACACAGGTCGCCAGAGGAGAGCGTGTCAGCAATAACCCGGTGGCCCAAAATGCCGACTCGGAGCGAAAGATATATCTCCCCCGGGGGCAGGAGGCCCGATCGCCGACCACGCCGCCGGCCCAGGACACCCACGACACGGACATCTGTCCCCAAAATCGCCACCATCGCAGCCAGACACGGAGCGCCCGGGGCCCCCTGGTCGACCCCAGGACACACGCGGGAGCGGCGCCGGGCCAGGGAGGCCCTCCCGGCCGCCCGTGCCACACGCACGGGCCGGCCCGTGTCTCCGGAGCGAGGCCCGGAAGCAGTTTCGGGCGGCCCCCCGTGCGATCGGGACACACGAGGGACCGAAGGCCGGCCAGGTGTGACCTCCCGGGCCGCACGAGGGCTCGGGGAGCGCTCTCCGACTCCGCACGGGGACTCGCCAGAAAGGATCACGGCGGAGGGACCGCGGCCCGGCCCGGGGACCGCTCCCCGGCACCCGGGGGACGGGGGCAGGACGGTCCCCGCCTCCCCACGGGGACCCGGAAACACATTCGGCCGCCGCCTCAGACGGCCAGGACGCGCGCGGGCCCGCGACCGAGCCGGGAAGGGCGTCCCCGGCCTCCCGCGCCACGCGCGGTGGGTCCCCGCGGGTCGCGGCTCGGGCCTCGGGAGCTGCGGCGCGCTGGTCGACCGGCCCGGGCGGCCCCACGGCCCGGCTCGGGCCCAGAAGTGCAGCGACAGCCTCTCCCCCACATAAACCTGCACGCCAGAGCTCTGACTCACAAGCGACGCGCCACAGCCCTGGCGCCACCGGGCCAGCCGGGCTGACGACCGCGGGCTTTCCGGAGCTCTGCCTGGCTCACAGCGGGGACGGTCCCCTCCCTCGGCAGCTGCCACCGCAGCTCCGGAAGCCAAGAGCACGATCTAACAGCGGCCGCCAGATGGAGCCCGACGACCGTCGCGAACGTCAGCGAGACCGATCCGGACGGCTGGCAGGGCGGCCCGTGGACCGCCAAAGCGAAACCGTGAGTCGAGAAGCCCTTCCCGAGGCCGAAAACGCAGCCCCTCTCCCCCAACCCCACAGAAACGCCTCCCCAAAACGTGTCCCCGCATCGACCGCGACAGAGTCAGAAGACAACCCACGGCGTCTGGGTGTTTGGAGATGCATCTCGGAGGGAGGGAGGGAGGGAGGGAGGGAGGGAGGGAGGGAGGGAGGGAGAAAGAAAGAACCCACAAGGAAGGACTCGGTCGCGGGTCGCTGCGGACACAGGGAGAGGCAGAATGCCTAGGCTCTTCCAGAATCCACACAGAGACAGACAGAGGGAGAGAAAGACGGAGGGAGGGAGAGAATGGAGAAAAGAGACAGATGGTGAAAGGGAAGGAGGGAGGGAAGGGAGCAGGGAGGGAGGGAGGGAGGGAGAGAGGGAGGGAGGGAGGGAGGAAGAAAGTGGAGAAAAGAGAGACCATCTAAAAAACAGAGATACGGAAAGAAAACTTCTTAAACGTTCCATTTTTTCAAAGACAGGTGGAGAGGAAAGAAACACGAAAAGGAGAGAAAGAAGGAGGAAAGAAACGAAGGAAAGAGGGGAAAAGAAACAGAGAGGAAAGAAAAATGAAGGAAAGACGGAACGAAAGAGAAATAAGACACGAAGGAAAAAAGAACAGAAAGAGAGAGAGAAGGAAAGGAAGAGAGGAAGAAACACGTAAAGGAGGAAAGAGAGGAAGAAAGGAAGGAAGAAACACATCAAGGAGAGAAAGGAAGGAAGAATCACATCAAGGAGAGAAAGAAAGAAAACGGATAAATATGCCCGTTTATCTATAAATACAAATACAACACTCTTCACACATAAGCATAGACGTATTCATCTACCATCGTTTCTTCACGTAGCAACGTATATTTATATTTCATAAATTTATAGAAGCGTATCTCTACACACGTGCTTTGCATAAGTGTACTTCTATACAATAAATACATCTGTCGCGTATAAATGTACTTATCCGTACGTCCACGTAAACATCTATAGTTATATACAAACGTATGAAAACACTTACATTTCTAAATAAAAGTGAGTACATAGAAACGAAACAAATAAAACATACGACGAACCGAGTCCACAGGCAGGGCGCGGTGGCTCACGCCTGTCATCCCAGCACTTCGAGAGGCCGAGGCGGGCGCATCACCTGAGGTCGGGAGTCAGAGACCAGCCCGGACAACGTGGTGAAACCCCGTCTCTACTAAAGATACGAAAATCGGCCGGGCGTGGAGGTGCATCCCTGTCATCCCAGCTACTCAGGAGGCCGAGGCAGGAGAATCGCTTGAACCCGGGAGGTGGAGGGTGCGGTGAGCCAAGATCGCGCCATCGCACTCCAGCCTGGGACACTTGAGTGAAACTCTGTCTCAAAGAGACGGAAGAGAAAGAGAGAGAGAGAGAGAGAGAGAGAGAGAGAGAGAGAGAGAGAGAGAGAGAGAAACAGAAAGAGAGAGAGAGAAAGAAAGAGCGAGAAAGAAAGAGAGAGAAAGGAAAAGAAAAAAAGAGCAAAAGAAGAAAGAGAAAGAAAGAAAGAAGGAAGAAAGGAAGGAAGGAAGAAAGAAAGAAGGAAGAAAGAAAGGAAAGAAGGAAGAAAGAAAGAAAGAAACAAAGAAAGAAAGAAAGAGAGACAGACAGACAGACAGAGAGAGAGAGAGAGAGAGAGGCCGGGCACGGTGGCTCACGCCTGTCATCCCAGCACTTTGGGAGGCCAAGGCAGGCGGATCACCTGAGGTTGGGAGATGGAGACCAGCCTGACCAACGTGGGGAAACCCCGTCTCTACAAAAAATACAACATCAGCCGGGCACGGTGGCACACGCCTCTAATCCCACCTACTAGGGAGGCTGAGGCAGGAGAATCGCTTGAACCTAGGAGGCGGAGGTTGCGGTGAGCCGAGATCGCGCCATGGCCCTCTGGCCCGGGCAACAAGCGTGAAACTCTGTCTAAAAAAAAAAAAAAAAAAAAAAAAAAAAAAAAAAAAAAAAAAAAAGAAAGAAAGAAAGAAAGAGAGAAGGAAGAAAAAGAAAGAAAGAAAAGGCAAGGCAAGGCAAGGCGAGGCAAAGCGAGGCAAATCTACCCGCTTTCACTACATCCGGGGAGAATCAGGAAAGTCCCCACCAACGACAAGGCCTAAAGGGGAGCCGCCATCTGTAAAACCCGAGCAGAAGGGTCCACGCGGGTTAAAGACACGAAGAAACACAAGGAAACCACCGACCAAGGAGAAGGACCATCTGGCCCAGCCAGGGTCTGTCTCCTGAGGTCGTCTGGGCAACCAGGGACCGGGACGGAGGGAGGGCGGGACTCCGAACCTCCGTCTCGAAAAACAAATCCCGCTCATAAAATAAAATTCCGTTAAAAAAAGAAAGTACGCATCGTTCCTAACGTGTCTGGTGCCTCGAAAGGCGAGAGGGGTCTGTGTACGTCACTGTGGGGGGGGGGGGGGTTCTCTTTTTTTTTTTTTTTTTCTTTTTTCCCGGAAACTCACTTTTTAAGTATTTTCTTTCATGTCAGTTTTATTTTCCTTTTTTTTGAGACGGAGTCTCGCTCTGTCGCCCAGGCTGGGGTGCGGTGGCGCGATCTCGGCTCACCGCAACCTCCGCCTCCCAGGTTCAAGCGATTCCCCTGCCTCAGCTCGGCCTCCCGAGTAGCTGGGATTACAGACAGTACAGCACCGCGCCCGGCTAATTTTGTGTATTGTGAGGAGAGATGGGGTTTCGCCATACTGGCCCTGCTGGTCTGACCGCCTCGTGATCCACCGGCCTTGGCCGCCCAAAGTGCTGGCGATGACAGGCTTGAGCCACCGCGCGGGGCCTATTTGTTTGCTTTATTTTATTTTCTTTGTTTATTTTCATTTATGTGTTTATTTATTTGATTTTATTTTTCTGAGACGGAGTTTCGCTCTTGTTGCTCAGACTGGGGTGCGATGGCGCGATCTCGGCTCACCGCAACCTCCGCTTCCCAGGTTCAAGCGATTCTCCTGCCTCAGCCTTCCTAGCAGCTGGGATTATAGGCATGCGCTACCACACCCGGCTAATTTTGTATTTTCAATTGAGACGGGATTTCCCCATGTTGGTCAGGCTTGTCTCCGACTCCCGACTTCAGGTGATGCGTCCACCTCGGCCTCCCAAAGTGATGGGATGACAGGCATGAGCCACCGCGCCCGGCCTGTTGTATTGTATTGTATTGTATTGCGTTGTATTGTATTGTGTTGCGTTGTGTTGTGTTGTGTTGCGTTGCATTGTATTGTATTGGAATGCATTGTATTGACTTATTTTATTTCGTTAGTTATTTCTGTGTTATTCTGTTTATTTATGTGTTTGCTTGTTTTTGCCTGATCAAAGGTCAATCAGACCCAGTCGTCAAAGTGGCGATTTCCTAGGCAACGAGGGAGGGAGGAACTTGGAGGTGGGGGCGGGGGCGGTGGGGAAGACACGGTTGCCCCAGGCTGCGCGCAGGCGGCCTGGTGCTTCCTTCCTCTGCGAGGCCTCCGTTTTCAGAGCAACAGTGGCCGCTAGGTGATGCCCGACGTCTGCCAATGAGAGTGTCAGCCCGGAATGAATTGGGATCCCCTTGGGGGGGGGCGGGGAAGGATGTGCGGGGAAGGATGGAGGCGATTCCCCACAACTAATCGACCAGGGCCCCTGGGGGGACACAGCCTAAGTCCCCACCCATCGGATCATCTGGAACTTCCGTCCAGAGACGAGAGACCGACTGGGAATTCTCTCAGTCAAGGTCCAAACCGAAAAGAATCACCGGCACAGACACCAGGACTAAGGCAATTTCTAAAAGACTGGTTTCTGTGTTTTGGGTGAATCCGTGTATTTCTGTATCACAAAATTACCTATTTCGAACGCTACGATTTTTCTCCTCCTTTCGTGTCCCGTCCTGTGATACACAGACCAGGGGACTCCTCAGCTCACAGTCCATGAGGCCAGAAGATGACGTCCCAAATTTCTATTTAGAATGAATTTAAGCAGGCCAGCCAAAGCCAAACACTCTGCCCTGAAACTATCGGGAAGACAAGCGGGGGGGGGGGGGGGGGGAGGCGGGAGTCTGGGCGCGGTAGGCTCGTGCCTGTCATCCCCGCACTCTTGGGAGGCCGAGCGCAGGTGGATCCTTCGATCCAAGCCTTGGCAACATGGTGAGACCTCGTCTCAAACAAAAATACAAAAACTAACTGGTTCCATAACCTGGACTCAAAGTTAATAAATAGATAAATAGGCCGGGGGCGGTGGCTCACGCCTGTCATCCCAGCACTGTGGGAGGCCGAGGCGGACGGATCACGGGGTCAGGAGATCGAGACCATCCTGGCTACCACAGTGAATACCCATCTCTACTCAAAATACAAAAAAGTAGCCAGGTACGGTGGCGGGCGCCTGTAGTCCCAGCTACTCGGGAGGCTGAGGCAGGAGAATGGCGTGAAACCGGGAGGCAGAGCTTGCCGTGAGCCGAGATCGCGCCGCTGCCCTCCAGCCTGGGCAACAGAGCGAGAGTCTGTCTCGAAAATAAATAAATAAATAAATAAATAAATAAATAAATAAATGAATAAATGAATGAATGAATGAATGAATGAATAAAGAATAGCAAATAAATAAATACATTAAAATTGAAAACTAAAAAAAAATAAAAATAAAAAAGTGTAGCCGGCCGGGCGCGATGGCTCACGCCTGCCATCCCAGCACTTTGGGAGGCCGAGGTGGGGAGATCACCTGGGGTCGCCAGTTCGAGACCAGCCTGACCCACATGGAGAAATGCCGTCTCTACTAACAATACAAAATCAGCCGGGTGTGGTGGCCCATGCCTGTAATCCCAGCTACTCTCAGGAGGCTGAGGCAGGAGAATCGCTTGAACACGGCAGGTGGAGGTTGCGGTGAGCCGAGATGGTGCCACTGCACTCCAGCGTGGGCACCAAGAGTGACACTCCGTCCCAAGGAAAAAAAAATGAAGTGCTGTATTCTGTTATTTCTGCTTCCTGCCCTGAGAAGAACATAGTACAACTGTTGCCTGCCAGCCTGCCTGCCTGCCTGCCTGCCTGCCTGCCTGCCTGCCTGCCTGCCTGCCTCCCTGCCTGCCTGCCTGTGACAGGGCCTCACTCTGTCTTTCGCCCAGACTGGAGCACAGTGACACCATTATGGCTCGCTCACTGCAGCCTCAACCTCCCCAGGGTTAGGCGATTCCTCAAGGGATCCTACGGCCTCGGCCTCCCAAAGCGTTGGGGTTACAGGCGTGAGCCACCAGCACCCAGCCTGAGTTAATACGTCTGGTCTCACTACGTCCTCACCACACACCCATGAAGAACTCAAGTCAAGAGAGAGTCGGCAAGAGACTCTCAGCATTCTCTCCTGAAAGCACGAGTGTCCCGAGCGCCTGTGGTTTCAGGTGGCCGCGCGTAGAGGAGAGATCGCCAATGTTTCCAGAGAGGTGCGAGCCACAGTCATTCGAGGGCATCCGAGCACGAGATGGGGTTTCTGACAGCGACTTAAGGGCCAGGAAGGGCCAGAATCTGCCGAGGCCCGTGTTCCAGGGTGGGGCCGATGGAACCCAAGGTAGAGGGAGTCAGCGGTCCGCACGGAGAGAGCTCCAGCCCTAGGCCCCGCGGTGCAGACCGAATCAGAAGGAAGAGAGTCCTTCGTCCTACATGCCACATCCCTCACATCCCCCCACTGAACTTGGGAGCGGATCCGTGTTCCAAACACGAGGTGACCCTCGGTTTGCAATGGATCACAAGGGGCCGGGCTTTCCAGAGTCGGCAGGATAGAGAAGTCATTCGGGCTCGGCCTCCCCCATCCCCCGGGAACGGTCCCGCTGGTGACTTTAAACGAGCCGGGGCTGGCCTGGCCGGGCCATAGCCGCTACGGGAGTGGGGTGGCAGTGGGGTGCGGGCGGTGTGGGGTGGGGGGATGCCTGAGGCACTGCAGAAAGTGGGCCTGAGCCTCGAGGATGACGGTGCTGCAGGAACCCGTCCAGGCTGCTCTATGGCAAGCACTAAACCGCTGCGCTTACCGAGATGCGGTTTTCCTCGCAGAACGCCTTTATGCAGAAGTACACTCAGAAGAAGCCTTGTTTTCACTGGTGACCTGTCCTTACCCCTCAGGAAAGGCCTATAAAGCATATAGACTCTGGAAAGGACACAGTGGTACTGCACCGCCATGCAAATACCGGCTTGCAAAATGTTGCGTGGATCTCAGCAAGCTTGCAGAAGGGGAACACATCTTATCGGGTGGAGTGTTTCCTAAGCAGAAAAGCCATGACGATATTTTTACTGAGTCTGGTGATTCAGCTCGCTTTACTCTCTCATTGCCGGGACACGCATATCGCAAGACAGATCGGCTTGCCAAAGGATCAGAATGTGACCAACAGGGCCTTAGTTGAAATCCTTTCCTCTGGTATCCCTTTGAATCATTATGTGAAGTAGGTGAAAAAGCAAGATCCTGACCAAACACTTCCATTCACATCTTTACAGAACTTTGGCAACTGTCTGTCCAAGTGTTGCCCCACACAAGTACCTCGTCCTAGCTTATGTCACAGACAGCCTGAGACCGTTCTTACGGAAACACCCCAGGACACCATTGAATTAAACAGATTGAGTTTAGAATCTTCCAATTCAAAGTACTCCTTGAATACAGATTCCCCAGTGTCTTCTATGGATTCAGCTGTCATTTCACCTGATACTGTCCCACTGGGAACGGGAACTTCCATGTGATCTAAACAGGTGCAAAATGAACCAAACACCGGTCGAAGTTTATTAGGAGGGCCAGCAGCTGTTGGTCCATTCACCCCAAGTGTTGGGACTTTGCCAGTAGAAACCTCGAGTCCCGGAGATGGATCCTATTTACAAAACTACACCGCTTTGAGACACCTTCTGTAATTGACGTGCCACCCACCGGAGCCCCTTCAAAAAAGTCTGTTGCCAGAATCGGCCAAACCGGAACACAGTCTGTCTTCTCGCAGAGGGGAATCAGCCGAAAGGTCACTCCAATTCTTGCAAAAACACAAAGTTCTTGTCCACAAACGAGTGGAACGCCTCAGGTGTTGAGCCCCACTATGGCGTCTCCCCCAAATGCACGACCTCGAAGAAATTCGCGACTCTTGATTAGTGACAGCTCCACAACCAAGGATAATAGGAAAAAATTTAAAATGAAGTTTCCACCTGAAATCCCAAGCAGAAAAACAAAAAGTAGAACTAATAAAGGAGGTACACCACAACCTAACATAAACGATAGCCTGGAAATGACAAAACTGGACTCTTCCATCGTTTCAGAAGAGAAAAGAGCCGCAATCACACCTCAGATTCAGGCTTTTCATCTACAAAAAGCAGCAGCAGAAGGCTTGATGAGCCTTCTTCGTGAAAGGGGGAAAGGTTATTTAGCTTTGTGTTCTTACCACCGCAAAGAAGCTATCCATATTTTGAGCCATCTACCTTCTCACCACTAGAATACCGGTTGGGTACTGCGCCAAATTGGAAGGGCCCGTTTTCAACTTTCAGAGTCCATGCGACCTGAAAGAATATTCTCAGAGGTTAGAAGGAGGGAGAATTATAGAGTCGAAGGCATGGAGATCTACACTACAACACTTTGGCATCCTCCGAAAGATGTTGCTCTTTCAGTTCTGTCAAAAGACTTCACAGACATGGATAAAAGTTCTCCAGCCAGAGGCCTGGTGTGCTGCAGGGACCCGTTGCAGTCTGCAACGGGAACAGGATATTGCCATTAAATTCTTCCAGAGAACTATCGAGGTGGATCCAAATGATGCTTACGCCTATACCGTCTTAGGGCGTGAGTGTGTCTTCACTGAAGAATTGGACAAAGCCTTAGCTTGATTTCGAAATGCTATCAGAGTCAGTCCTAGACATTGCAATGCATGGTGAGTGGTCAGGAAGCGTAAAGACAAGGTCTTACGGATGGTGCCGGTACTCGCTAATTTTTCTTGTTAGATAGCTCTTTATTGTCATGAATTTGGTGACGAATACTTAGGGATGGTACACGCTGGTCAATAACTTCTAACTAAGATGTTTTCTTATGAAATGTATGTCTTGAACAAACTCTTAAATGAACTCATGATAATAGAATACCAGATCCTTATACTCAACAGTTTCTGTCTTCTACCAAACTTTTGTAGATACCGTAGTTGTCTTTAGGGTGTGTGTGTGTGTGTGTGTGTGTGTGTGTGTGTGTGTGTTTCTTTAGTTTTGTTACTTGATTTGTTACTTTTTGTTCGAGCACCGCAGCGGTGATGGGGACAAAAAGGGCTTGGGAGATTGGAAAGGAATAGCATCATTCACTTATTGGATAATAGAAAAAAATATGGAAACGATTCACTAGCTGCTGCTTTGTGACAGTGTTCCAGTCTATGGCGTTACTATGAAGAACTGAGCGTCCCCTTTTATTCAGCGGTCTCTCTGTTTCACGGTTTTGTGCTTGTGTGTCAGTAGACACACAGGAAATGTCTACCTGGGTCGTATGGTTATCAACTGAATAAGATATGAAAAAGCGTGGTCCTACTTCTGCCTCAACACCATACTGACTGTTGACATTTATTCTATTTTTCTGGGCTGACTTAATAGTTAAAACCTCAAGAGAAGGCCGGGCGCGGTGGCTCACGCCTGTCATCCCGGCACTCTGGGAGGCCGAGGCGGGCGGGTCACAAGGTCAAGGGATCGAGACCATCCCGGCCAACATGGTGAAACCCCGCCTCTATTAAAAGTAGAAAAATTAGCTGGGCGTGGTGGTGGGCGCCTGTGGTCCCAGCTACTCGGGAGGCTGAGGTGGGAGAATCTCTTGAACCCGGAGAGGTGGAGGTTGCAGTGAGCCGAGATCACGCCATTGCGCTCCACGCTGGGCGACAGAGCGAGACGCCCCCTCAAGAAAAGAAAATAAAAAAAATAAATAAATACATAAATGAATATCAAGAGAAAGTATAATTCTGAAGTCATAAGCCTGTGGTCGTTTTCTTGTCAGATACGGTTATCTTTGGGGTGGGTTAATTGTTACAGCAGTGGAGTTTTTTCATTGGATTTGCTTCTGAATCTGAAGCATTAGATTACTAAAACATTTTTTGATTTGTGACTATGTTGTTTAGTGGGTGATATCTCATTCTGCTGTAGTAGTTACATCTCCTGAAAGATGGCCAAAAACATAATAGTGCTAGCTATCGCTGACCAATGTAACAATCAACTTGCCGATACTGCCTTCTCTTCCGACGGCCGTGTTCTCCGTGACATTTTAAGAACTCAGTTCTTCATGAGACTTGTGTTGTTTTTTGATTTTTTCCCAAGTCTGGTTGATCCTTGTGTCGTTTGCTTTTTAAATGTGTATCGTCCGTTCAGCTATTTCGCAGGAGTCGCATTCTTAAAAAAACTTAACCGTATCAAAAATTGTGTTTAAAGGAGGATTATTCAGATCGGCAAGCTTTTACTAGGAAGAGTTTAAATGCTGACATATTTAGGTAGCTCTCAATACTGAGCCACTTTATTCTAACTACAAAATAGATAGATAGCTGTTCTTTTGTTTTCACTTTGACTATCACTAGCACGGTGTTTAATACCTTTTCTTCATCTCTAACACAATGATAATGATATAGGAAGCCACTCAAATCAAGCAGATATGTTGTGCTTTTAAGAAAAAAAAAAAAAAAAAGTCTTTCTGTGGCACAGAACGAGGAGGTGTGGCTGGAATCTAGAATCTGCAGTGAAAACCAATGAAAGAGGGCGAAACCCCGTGTCTACTAAAAAGAAAAAAATGAGCCGGCCACGGTGGCAGTCTCTCTGGTTCAAGTGCAGGAGAATGACTGGAACCCAGGAGGCAGAGGTTGCCGTGAGCTGAGATCACGCCACTGCACTCCAGCATGGGGGACAGAGCAAGACTCCATCTCAGAAACAAACAAACACACAAAGCCAATAAAGGTGTTTCATTCAACCCGTCAGGCTCAGGTCTCTCGAACAGGATACATCCGGCCCCCGGAGGAAACGTCGAGGGGTGGGGTGGAATCTATTTTGTGGCCTCAAGGGAGGGTGTGAGAGGTAGTCCCGCTGCAGGCAAGCGGTGATGGCCTAAGGAAGCCCCTCCGCCCAAGAAGCGATATTCATTTCGAGCCTGTCAGCCACCCGAGAGGGAGACTCGGGCTCTCTGCAGACCCCGCAACCCCCACCCCAGCCCCACCCCCACCCCCACCCCCCCACCTCGTGAAATGGGCTCTCGCTCCATCAGGCTCTGTTCACACCGTGTGGTTTTGTAACCTCCAGCGTGTGTGCGTGGGTTGCTTGGTGGGGTGGGGCCGGCTGTGGACAGAGGAGGGGATAAAGCGGCGGTGTCCCGTGGGTGCCCGGGACTTGGGATGTGGGACGTGGGACGTGGGTGGGGTGGCCAGAGCCTAGGGAACTCATCGCCTGTCAGGACGTCTCCCCTCCTAGTCCCCTCTCTGACCTACGCTCCACGTCTTCGCAGTTCAGTGGGGACCTTGTGGGTGGAGTCACCATCCCTTTGGACTGTAGCCGATGAAGGCCGGGCTCCCAAGAGTCTCCCCGGAGTCGGGGCCTTGGCCAGGCTCACAAGGATGCTGACGGTGACGGTTGGTGACGGTGATGTACGTTGGAGGCCTCGGGCCGACGCAGAGGTATCCATTTGACCTCGGTGGGACAGGCCAGCTTTGCGGAGTCCCGTGCGTCCTTCCAGAGACTCATCCAGCGCCAGCAAGCATGGTCCCGAGGGTCCCAGCTCCCAGCAGAGACACTTTTGTTCACACAGGATCCCGGACAGGGAAGTTCTCAGCAGGCCTTAGGCCTCCTAGCCAAAAAGCCAAAACCACTTCTGGGATTTTTTTCGAAGAGCCAGTGGTTCCACAAGGGGCCGTGGGTACTTGTGGAAATGGAGAGAAGTGTTTGCGGATACATATTTGAGACCCAACGGGCAGGGCTCGGTCACAGGTCACGCAGGACACGGGCAGATGCACATTGAGAAAACCATCCCAGCGTCCTAGGTGAACAGAGGTACGATTTTTCGAGACAGTCGAGGGAGAAGCAACCCCAGATTTGAGGGTTGGATCTTTATTCATATGTAGTACCTATGAGGTATCCAAGTCCAGAAATCAACTCGCCAGTTCTGTACAGCATTCTGTAGGGAGAGGAAATCTGGGATGTCAGAAGTTACGAATTCAGGCCTTGGTAATGGATTAGATTAGATGTGCTTGAGCTTATTTTGCAAAAAAAAAAAAAAAAAAAAAAAAAAAAAAAAAAAAAAAAAGAGAGGGCGGGAGATAGCGAGAGCCAGAGACCGAGACAGAGAGAGAGAGAGAGAGAAAGAGAGACAGAGACAGAGACAGAGACAGAGAGAGACAGATGGAGAGCGACAACGATACAGAAAGAGAGAAAGACAAAAAGAGAGAGAGACAGATAAAGAGACAGACAGAGAAAGACAGAGATGGACAGAGACAGAGAGAGAAACAGAAAGAGAGAAACAGAGACAGGAAGGGAGAGAGACAGCCAGACAGCCAGACAGAGAGAGAGAGAGAGACAGAGACAGAGAGAGACAGACGGAGAGAGACAACGATACAGAAAGAGAGAAAGACAGAAAGAGAGAGAGACAGATAAAGAGACAGACAGAGAAAGACAGAGATGGACAGAGACAGAGAGAAACAGAAAGAGAGAGAAACAGAGACAGGAAGGGAGAGAGACAGAGAGAGACAGACAGACAGGCAGAGAAAGAGAGTAAGAGTTAGACAGAAGGCAGACACACACACACACAGAGACAGAGACAGACAGAGAGACAGAGAGAAAGAAAGAGACAGAGAGAGAGAGAGAAAGACAGACAGACAGAGAGAAACAGAGAGAAAGACAGACAGACAGAGAGAAACAGACAGAGACAGAGAGAGAGAGACAGACAGACAGACAGACAGACAGGGGGAGGGAGAGAGAGAGACAGGGAGAGAGAGAGAAGAGAGAGACAGACAGAGAGAGACAGCCAGACAGCCAGACAGGCAGAGAAAGACAATAAGACAGAAGATAGACAGAGAGAGAGAGAGAGAGAGAGAGAGAGAGAGAAACAGACAGACAGGGAGAGAGAGAGACTAAGACAGAAGACAGACACAGTGAGAGAGAGAGAGAGAGAGACAGACACAGAGAGACAGAGAGAAAGAAAGAGACAGACAAAGAGACAGACAGAGAAAGACAGAGACAGACAGAGAGAGACGGAGAGAAACAGACAGACAGACAGACAGACAGGGAGAGAGAGACAGAGAGAGAGACAGACCGACAGACAGACAGGCAGAGAAAGGGAGTAAGACAGAAGGCAGACACAGTGAGAGAGACAGGTAAAGAGGGGGAGGGAGGGAGGGAGAGAGAGAGAGAGAAACAGACAGGCAGAGAGAGAGAGAGAGACAGACAGGCAGAGAGAGAGAGAGAGAGACAGAGAGAGAGAGAGAGAGACACAGACAGGCAGAGAGAGAGAGAGAGACAGACAGGCGAGAGAGAGAGAGAGAGACAGACAGACAGGCAGAGAGAGAGAGACAGAGAGAGAGAGAAAAACAGACAGGCAGAGAGAGAGAGAGAGAGACAGAGACAGACAGAGAGACAGAGAGAAAGAAAGAGACAGAGAGACGGAGAGAAACAGACAGACAGACAGAGAGAAACAGACAGAGAGAGAGAAAGACAGACAGACAGAGGGAAACAGACTGAAAGAGAGAGACAGACAGACAGGGAGAGAGAGAGAGAGACAGGGAGAGAGAGAGACAGACAGACAGAGAGAGACAGCCAGACAGCCAGCCAGACAGCCAGGCAGAGCAAGACAATAAGACAGAAGATAGACAGAGAGAGAGAGAGAGAGAGAGACAGAGAGAGAAACAGACAGGCAGAGAGAGAGAGAGAGAGAGAGCGAGAGAGAAACAGACAGACAGGGAGAGAGAGAGACTAAGACAGAAGACAGACACAGTGAGAGAGAGAGAGATAGAGAGACAGACACAGAGAGACAGAGAGAAAGAAAGAGACAGACAAAGAGACAGACAGAGAAAGACAGAGACAGACAGAGAGAGACGGAGAGAAACAGACAGACAGACAGGGAGAGAGAGACAGAGAGAGAGAGACAGACCGACAGACAGACAGGCAGAGAAAGGGAGTAAGACAGAAGGCAGACACAGTGAGAGAGACAGGTAAAGAGAGGGAGAGAGAGAGAGAGAGAGAGAGAGAGAGAGAGAGAAACAGACAGACAGGCAGAGAGAGAGAGAGAGAGAGACAGACAGGCAGAGAGAGAGAGAGAGACAGACAGACAGGCAGACAGAGAGAGAGAGAGAGACAGAGAGAGAGAAACAGACAGGCAGAGAGAGACAGACAGGAAGAGAGAGAGAGAGAGAGAGAGACAGAGAGAGAGAGAAACAGACAGGCAGAGAGAGAGAGAGAGGCAGAAACAGACAGGCAGAGAGAGAGAGAGAGAGAGAGAGAGGGAGACAGAGAGAGAGACAGAAACAGACAGGCAGAGAGAGAGAGAGAGACAGAGAGAGAGAGAAACAGACAGGCAGAGAGAGAGAGAGAGACAGAGAGAGAGAGAGAAACAGACAGGCAGAGAGAGAGAGAGAGAGACAGAGAGAGAGAGAAACAGACAGGCAGAGAGAGAGAGAGAGACGGAGAGAGAGAGAAACAGACAGGCAGAGAGAGAGAGAGAGACGGAGAGAGAGAGAAACAGGCAGGCAGAGAGAGAGAGAGAGACAGAGAGAGAGAGAAACAGACAGGCAGAGAGAGAGAGAGAGACAGAGAGAGAGAGAGAGAAACAGACAGGCAGAGAGAGACAGAGAGAGAGAGAGAGAGAAAAGACAGAGAGAGAAAGAGAGAAACAGAGACAGACAGAGAGACAGAGAGAGGGGGAGGAAGGGCGTGCTCGAGAAATAATTACACATATTTTATAATGCTTTTGATCCCATGAACGGTGGCCGGGTTATACTTTGAAAACAACAACAACAACAACAACAACAGCAACAAGAGCAGCAGCAGCAGCGAGAGCAGCAGCAGCATTCACCTACGGATTTCTAGAAAATAAGATGTTATGAAGGATAGTACACTTCCACCGGCTCTCACTGCACGTGGAGAGATTCAGAAAAGCGCTAGTTAACAACAGGAGAAAACAGCAGCTAACATGTCTTGGGGAAAATAGACGTCTTCCTGAAAACTGGGGATTTCTACTTCACCTGAAAAGAAAGACACAGGCAAAGGGAAAAAGACGAACAAACACAAAACAAGCCAACAAACACGGGCCAAGGCACCGTCCCTGGAAATCTTAAGTGAGCAAAGTGTTAGTTTTCAGAAAGCGTTTCTGTTTGGGGCAAACACTAAGAAGGCCCAGACTAGAGCTGTGACGCCTTTCCCGTTGTGAAACTGTGCCGGCTGGAGGGCGGAGAAACGAAAACATCCTGAGAATGGGTGATTGAGACCCAGCCAGGGTGAAGCTTTCCTAGGGAGGCAGGGAGGGAGGGAGGAAGGGAGGCCTGAGGAGGGAAGCTGGGGGAAAATCCCCACAACTGCAGACCCGCCCGCTTGCCCACGCGGGTCAAGGGCTATGCCATCGGCCCAAGCTGCCTCTGGGGAAGTGGGACCGCGCCGCCCCCATCTTCACAAACGGTGGCCACTGAGTGAGGCCTGAGGCCCAGCGATGCAAATGTCAGCCTGGCAAGAATGAGATCATCGCCGGCAAGGGGTGGGGGAAGGGGCGAGAAGACGGAGGCACACCGGGGCGGCTCTGGAAGGTTTCCAAGCAGGGTGTTGGGAGGCGGGGTGTGGGGGTTTCGAGGGGAACCCACCTCGCCGACTCACTAAATGAAGGTAAAGGGACGTGGGTAGTGGGGGGAGCCGGGGGGCAACTTGAAAATTAAACTGACCCTTCCTAAAGCCCAAGTAGGAGAGTCTATGCGCGGTCAAGAAACCAAAACACAAAGAAAACTCAAGCGCCGATCAAAGAACAATAGGGCCCCCGCCAGGGCGGAGGTTCCCTAGGCAACGAGGGAGAGAGGGAGGGGCCTCCAGAAGGGAGAGAGAGAAACCAGTTGCCCCAGGCTCGGTGCAGTCGGCGAGACCTCCCTCCGTGTCTCCCCGACTTTCAGAAACAGTGGCCGCTAGGTGATGCCCGAAGACAACCGATGCCCGCAAATGTCAGTCAGCACAGAAAAGAATTTATTTTTTCATTCATTCATTTATTTATGTATTTATGTATTTATTTATTTATTTAGAGACAGAGTCTCACTCACTCTACAGCCTGGGCTGTAGTGCAGTGGCGCGATCTCGGCTCCCTGCAGACTCCGCCTCCCAGGTTCAAGCGATTCTCCCGCCTCAGCCTCCGGAGGAGCTGGCATTCCAGGCGCCTGCCCCACCGCTCCCGACTCAGTTTTGTATTTTTAGTAGAGACGGGGTTTCGCCGTGTTGGCAAGGTTGGTCTGGAACTCCCAACCTCAGGTGATCCACCCGCCTCGGCCTCCCAAAGTGCT
>NC_072007.2:2484796-2489796 GCF_028885655.2 Pongo abelii | reverse complement strand
AGTCTAGGCAACCAGAGCGAAACTCTGTCTCGGGGTGGGGGGGGGAAAAAAAAAACGGTCCGGGGACAGTGGCGCGTGCCCGTGGTCCCGGGTACCGTACTCTGGAGGCTGAGGCGGAAGGATCGCTCGAGTGCAGGAACGTCCACGCTGCAGTGAGTGAGCTACGACGGCACCACTGCCGGGGTGACAGAGTGAGATGCCGTCTCTAAATCAATCAGTCCATCAGATCACCGGGAGGCGCTCCCCGTGTCTCACTCTCAAAGGGTGTCTCTTTAGGCCAAGCACGCACGGTGCCTCACAGCAGTCATCCCAGCACTTTGGGAGGCCGAGGCGGGAGGAAAGAAGGAAGGGAGGAAGGGAGTAAGGGAGGAAAGAAGAAAGGCAGGAAGGCAGTAAGGCATGAAAGAAAGAGGGGAAGAAGGAAAGGAAAAAGAAGAAAGAAAGAAAGAAGAAAAGAGAAGAAAAAAGAAGAAAAGAGAAGGGAAGAAAAGAAAGGAAAACGGGGAGGGGGCCTATGTCCTCGACCGGTGACCGCCCAGGATACAGCGGGTCACGGCCGACCGACCGAAGCCTCGACCCGCGGGGCCTCAAGCGATCTTCTCCTCATCGCAGCCTCTCAGCCGCGACGACAGGCGGCCATCACCAGGCACAAGTCACCTTCTAATAACATTACGATTCTATCGAGACAGGGTCTCGCTCCGTCATCCAGGCCGGATCGCCGTGGCACGATCTCAGCTCATCGCAACCTCGGCCTCCCCGGTCGGAGCCACTCGCCCGCCCCAGTCTCCCGAGCAGTCGTGATCCCAAGCCCAGGCCACCAGGCCCGGCTCACCGTTCTGTTTTTCAGAGAGACGGGGTTTCGCCGCGTCGGCCAGCGCGGTCGGTCTGGAACTCCCGGCCTGAAGCGATCCAGCCGCCTCGGCCTCCCAAAGTGCCGGAGTGACAGGCGTGAGCTACCGTGCCCGGCCCAGACCGTCTCGTTCATATATCATAGAGAAGGGGTTTCGTCAGCCGACGGGTGGAGGGCGGGGTGGGTTTCACTCAGCCTGCGTACCGGGGAAAGGGTAAGTGAGTGTGCTTTGTGAACTAGATACGGAAATCGTGTGTGTGTGTGTGTGTGTGTGTGACAGAGAGAGAGAGAGAGAGAGACCGACGAATCCCACCATGAGGACCCGGAAACGGTGTCCGATTTGGGTCCCCGTGTAGTCACCTGTCTGTGTGTAGGTGACTGAGGATTCCACAAATGAAGGTCAGCAGTATCTATGGAGCTGTTTCTCCCTCTCATGCGTCTCATCCGTGTGGTGGAGAAAGGGGAGAAAAGTGGTCGTGACGGGAAGTCGTCTTCACGCCCGAGGAAGCCGAAGGCAGGCCGAGGGGAAGGAGGGCATCCCACGTGACAGCTCCACCCCCGCGCACCCTTTCCAACGCCGGGGCCGCCGGTCCACCCTGTACGACAACCCACCCCCAAGAACAGCACGGTCCGGAGCGGTCCAGTCTCATCCCATCCGGCCCACCCGGGGCATCCGGCGGAAGTGTTCACCGGAGGGTCGGAAAGCAGCGTCCACGCGGTTCCCCCGGGGTCTCCCAGCAAAGGCCAGCCGGGGGAGGGTAGCGGGACGTGACGGGGGCGGGGGGCATCCGCCTCAGAGCTCCCCGGAAGGCGGCGGGTAGCCGGCGGGGGACGCCGAGCCAGAGAGGTCCGGCGGGATCTAGATCCGGAAGCCGCGTCGGTCCTCTCCCACAGCTCTCCTACGGAAAATGCCACGGCGGCGGCGGGAGCCTCGGCCGGGGGAGAAGCAGGGACAAGGGGGAGAGGGAAGGAGGCCCTCGGGAGGATTCAGCCACGAAAACCCACTCAGCCAAGCTCCCTCCGTCTCTCGGGGTCCAAGGGACACCCCGGGAGACGGCAAGAGACAGGTTCACTCCGTGCTTTTCACCTCCGTCTTTATTTTTTTCATCTTTTCCATTTTACAAGAGGTGCTCATCTCAACAACCAGACGGTGGGTGTGACGGGAGAAGCATCAAGGGCAGGAGTTGGAGACCAGCGTGAGCAACTGAGCAACACAAGTAGGAGAGCCCAGCTGAAAGAGATGAAAAAGGAGGAGGAGGAGGACGAGGAGGACAGGGGGAGTGGGTGGGGGGAGGAGAAGGAAAGAAAAGAAAAGAAAAAGAAAGAGAAAAGCAACCACCAAGAAAGTTAAAATCGTCCAACGTTCGGAAGCTCAAGACCAGGCTGACCAAGACAGAGAAACCCCATCTGTACTAAAAATATAAAAGTCAGCCGGGCACGACGGCGCTTCACCGTCATTCCAGCTCCTCGGGAAGGCCAAGGCAGGAGGATCACTCGAACCCGGGAGGCGGAGGTCGCAGCGAGCCGAGATCACGCCATCGTAGTCCACCCTGGGCGACAAGAGTGAAACTCCGTCTGGAGGGGGAGGGGGAGGGGGGAGGGGGAGGGGGGAGGGGGGAGGGGGATGGGGGAGGGGAGATCGGTGAGACGCGTCTCAAAATTTTATCTGTTCGCATTCCGCGTGCATAAAACGGAAAGAACCGACCCACGAGAAATACGACCAGAGCGTACCGTGCCCACGCGTGTCATCCCAGCACTGTGGGAGGCCGACGTGGAAGGACGGCCGGAGCGTAGACGTTTGAGATCACCTCGACGTGTGAGACGACACCTGCAATAATAATAATCATAGTTTAAAAAGCGATCACGTGTGCCCAGAGCATGGACAACAAAGCGAGAGCACACCCGTACTAAAAAGAAGACGATTGACAGGCAGGCAGGCAGGCAGGCAGGCAGGCAGGCAGGCAGGCAACTATAGAATGAGCCGGGTGCAGCGTCTCACGCCTGTCACAGCAGCAGCGCGGGCGGCCGAGGCAGGCAGGCGGATCGCTCGAGAACAGGAGTCCGAGACCAGCCCGGGCCACACGACAGAACGCCGGACCCCATCTCACTCACATACACACATACACAGATACCTGCCTACCTACCTACGGAAAACATGAGATATGAGAAAGAACATAAAAGTCACCCGGTGTGGTGGTGCACGCCCATAGTCCCAGGAAACGGGGACGGGAGGGATGAGACGCAGGACGGCCACTCGGTCGGTCGGTCGAAAGCGTTGAGGCTGGGGTGATCCCGGGCGACAGAGGCAGGGAAGGAAGGAAACCAATGAAACAAGCAAGCAAACGATGAACATGACAATGACCTAGAATAACCCATGAGAATAAAGAAGCAAATAAGAGGGTACGAATAAAGCTAAAAGGTAAGGTAATGAAGATGACAATCCACCGTTTTCTCTCCAGCCCAGCCCAGCCCAGCCCAGCCCAGCCCAGCCCAGCCCAGCCGGAGTGGAGGCGCGCGATCACAGCCCACGTTCGCCTCTGCCTCCCGGGCTTAAGAGATCCCTGTAGTCCCATCCCAGCTACTTGGGAGCCTGAGGTCACCAGAGCCCAGAGTGAGAAGATCAGGCAGGCCCCAAAAGAAAAGGAAATAAATACACGAACATTGTTAATCCATAATAAACGAAGGATATACATATACAGGTATATGTAAATGACATGGGTTTTTACGTCATACACGTTCATCCATTAAAATTAGCATCTATCCTATACACATGTATGAATGATGGAAATGTCTAGTTTTATCACTAGATATTTTCGTCGGTGTAGGTACGTGTCCGTGTGTCCATATCTACGTATCTATCTATCTAGATAGATATATGTATGTTCACACACAGCAGCGTGGAGAAAAGAAGATTGAAAACCAGAAGGAATCGGTCGGGCGCGGTGGCCGACGCCCGTACTCCCGGCACGCTTTGGGAGGCCGAGGCGGGGGGAGGGGGTGGGGGGAATCGCTAGGTCAGGAGTTCGAGACCAGCCCGGCCAATATGGTGAAATTCCGTCTTCGCTCAAAATACAAAAACTGCTGTTCGCTTGAGAGCCCTGGAGGCAGCGGCGGCGGCGAGCCGAGGAGGCACCAACGCGCTCCAGCTCCAGCCTGGGCGACAGAGCGAGATTCCGTCTCCAGAAAGAAGGAAGAAGGAAAGAATGGGGGCGGCGGGGGGCGGCGAGGAAAACCACCCACCCCCCCACCCCCACACGACCAAAAAAAAACAAGAGGGAGTATTACTGGCCGACGGCAACAGCGACTCCCTCCCTCTTAAAAGTCCCGCGGACGCAAACTCCAAATGGGGCAGAGAAAAATGTAGGAGAGGGAGTTCCGCGTGGTCCCAGCTCCACCGAAGGCCGAGGCCGGTGAAGGGCACCCGCGCGTGAACGGGGATCGGCGCCCTCGCAGCGATCCACCGCAGCCCGCGGAGGGAACGGCCAGCGGCCGGCCTGCCGGTCGACCCGGGACACGGCGGGCCGCCTGCCGAGTCCGGGGCTCGCGGGCGGCCGCCGATCGACCCCGGAGGTCCGAAACAGGAGCGGCCGCCAGCCGAGGTCGCCCGTGTGTGGGGACGCCCCGGGCCTCGCCGCCGCCCGCTTCCCGCCACCCTCGGAGGAAAGAGGGGGAAGGACGCGCGAGGGCCGGGACCCCGGGTGGGCGACCCCCTGGCCCGGGCGGCCACCCCCGGGACGGGGGCCGGCGGGCCACGGACCCGGCTCGGCGCGGCCGCCTCCGCGGCTCCCACCCACGCTCCCCGAGCTCCGTCCCAGCCCGGAGCGGACGAGCCGCCCCGGCGGGGAACGGGGAGGAGGCGGGAGCCGAAGAAGCGGGGCGCGCCGACCGGGGACGCGCGCCCGCCCCCCCACAGCCCCGCCCCGCCCCGCCCCGCCCCGCCCCGCCCGTGGTCGGCGGGGAGGGAGGAAGACGAACGGACGGACGGACGGCGCCGGACGCGCACGCCCCGCCGGGCCCCGAGACCAGGCAGGCCCAAAAAGGAAAGAAAATAAACGAAAATGGTTAATAAATAATAAACAAACGAAAGAAGGAAGGAAGGAAGGAAGGAAGGAAATACATATACAGGTATATGTAAATGAAATGGGATTTT